>NW_020837997.1:739326-1008179 GCF_003676395.1 Aethalodelphis obliquidens | reverse complement strand
CCCGGGCCCCGCGGCTATCCCCGCGCCGCCGCCGCCGCCGCCCCCACCCCCGCCGCCGCCGCTGCCGCCGCGGGACGGGCCCAAGGCCGAGCCGGAGCCGGGGCCCGGGCCCGCGCCCGCGCCGGGTAAGAGCCCGCGCCGGGGAGGGTGCGGGGAGGGCAGAGTTGGCGCCCCGCTCGCCCCCTGCCGCCGCCGCCGCCGCCGCCCCGACGCCCGCCATCCAGTCTCCGGGACTTCCCCTCCCCCCAGGCCCTCCAGTCGCGGGGACCCCGGGCCTCCCGTCGCGGCTCGCAGGGTCCCGGGCTTCAGAAACACTCTCTGCCGTCACTTCGCGGAACCCTCACCCCATCTGACAGATGCCCCCTGAACCCTTTGGAGCCTCTGGATCGTCTCTTAACACAGTCCCTGTACCTCCCGCGCGGAAACCCACTCCAAGTCACTTCAGCCTTGACAAGGGCCCTGCCCCATCTGACAGACGCGCCCACTCCACCCGGAGGCTTTGACAAAGTCCTCGGCGTCCCGTGCCCCGGTGCATCCCCCGACCACCTACGTCTCCTTGCCTCTGTAGGAGTCAAACTGAGTCAGGGACCTGCCTGCCTGCCCTCCTATTAACAACACTGAGCACCTTCAGGGTCCCGTCTGACACACAGTTCCTTCATTCTCAGCGCTCTCTCCATGCTCTGAATGCTAAACCCGGGACTCAGGAGGCTTCTCAAGTCCCTTTTTCTGCAAAATTAGACCCTGAAAACTCACCTTTGACTGTCTGTCCTCCTATACGCCTCACCCGGAGAAGCTTCCTGGCCTGATGGATGCCTCAGAGACTTCCTATAAAGTTCTGTGATTCCTATTCTCTCTGTCCCCAGTAAGGTCCCCTGCTGGTCCAGGATCCTAGTTCTTACCTTACCCCACCTAGGGCTTAGCTTGTGATAAGACCACCCCAGGATCCCCAGTTGTCTCTGCAACCCCAGCCCCAGCTGTCTTGTCTGGTGGAGATTCCCCACAAGTTCCCTGGAGCCTTCTTCATGTCCTGAGCTCCCTGCCTCTGCATTGCCTCTCTGGCCTCTGACCCTGGCCTTGTCTTACTGAATTCCCCTTCTGACTGTCACCTACCCGCCCCCAAGACTGATAGATGCTTCCCTCCACAGAGAGGAGCCCAGAGAGATCTCTCTGCCCAGAGAGATATTTTCTCTGAGATCTGCTAAGGTGGGAGTCTTGGCTCAGACTAGCACTGCGTCCCCTGACCTGTCTGTGTTCTGGTAGGTGGAAGCCATTCCTAGTCTCTGCTGTCAGTTGGCAGCCTTGACATCCCTGCGTCATATTGGTGCTCGGGGTTATGGACGGAGCCTCAGCTTTCATGGGGTGAGCTGCATTCCAAAGTGAGAGCAGGCACCAAAGATGAGGAAGAAGGCTCCCACCACCACCACCAATGTACCCCTGGCCCTCAGTCCTTACAGGGGTAGACAGCCCACACCTTGCCTGGGCTGAGCCTGTCTTCCCAACCTCACAGGCTTGGGTTCTGAGGAAAACGCAATGGTGGCCATGGACTTGGGCTCCCCCCTGCTCCCCAAGAAGAGCCTGCCTGTCCCTGGGCCCCTGGAGCAGGTGGCCAATCGGCTGAGCAGCAAAGTGGCTGCAGAGGTTCCTCATGGCAGTAAGCAGGAGCTGCCAGACCTTAAGGGTGAGTGGCGCAGGAGGCAAGGGTGCCGGCCAGGCTGGTCACACTCACAGGGAGCTCTTGGGCCTGGTAGTTAATGTGGGGCCCGGGAGTTAATGTGGGGCCCCAGGTTGGCCACAGCTTTCTCTCTGGCCTCTCATGGCACCAAGGAGACACCCAGCTATCTTCTCTCTTGAGCTTTTGCTGTCACAGGCATGCATGGCCTTGAGCCCTGGTCAAGGGAGGGGCATCCGGAGAAGCAGTGGGCATGTTCATCCAGAGCTCACACCCAGACCCAGTTCATTTGCTGACTTTGATTGCTGATAGCTATGTGATCTTCTGCATGAAACTGCCTTGTTTGTCCATTGATTCTCAGGTCATTATTGAGTAATGACAGGCACTGTGCTGGACCCTAGGGATGTGAGAGATGCAAAACAGACCTGGCTCTTGTCCTTGGGAGTCACTGAAGTTGGGGAGCAGGGAGGCAGAGAAGCAGATAGGCAGGGATAAGGGCTCTGCAGAAGAGGGTGCAGGCAGGGCACCACAGAGACCACGGCTGAGGCCTCCAGCCTAGCGTTTGGGGCATGAATTAAGCTGCAGATGGTGGCTAGGCCTTAGCTTTCGTCTGGCAGGTCAGCATCTGTGTGAAAACCTGCTGCCAGGGCACCCTGGTACGTTAGAGATCCGAAAGGCGTTCCACTGGCTGAACCACAGAAGCGCTCAGCTCCTGCTGTGTGCCTTTGGGCACAACTCTTCCCCTCTCTGAGACTCAGTTTCCTTATTTGCAAACTGAACAGGCTAATTCCTGCCTCATTAGGGTCATTTTAAGGGTGGGAGGTGTTGACAGAAGCAAAACACTTGCAAGAGCCTGGGTGAGTGGGGCCCCAAGGGGAGGAGAAGTGGGAGAACAGAGATTGTGCAGCCTCACAGCTGGCTCTCCTGGCCTCCATCTCACCTTCCAGCCCAGAGCCTGACCACCTGCGAGGTCTGTGGTGCCTGCTTTGAGACACGCAAGGGCCTGTCCAGCCACGCGCGCTCCCACCTGCGGCAGCTTGGGGTGGCTGAGTCGGAGAGCAGCGGTGCCCCCATCGACCTCCTCTACGAGCTCGTGAAGCAGAAGGGCCTGCCCGACACACCCCTTGGGCTGCCCCCGGGCCTGACTAAGAAGTCCAGCTCGCCGAAGGAAATGGTTGCTGGAGCCCCACGACCCGGCCTGCTCGCCCTGGCCAAGCCCCTCGATGCCCCTGCTGTCAACAAGGCCATCAAGTCACCTCCCGGCTTCTCGGCCAAGGGCCTGGCCCACCCGCCCAGCTCCCCACTGCTCAAGAAGGCATCACTGGCCCTGGCGGGCTCCCCTACCCCCAAGAATCCTGAGGACAAGAGCCCCCAGCTGTCCCTGAGCCCCCGGCCGGCCTCCCCAAAGGCACAGTGGCCCCAGTCTGAGGACGAGGGGCCCCTGAACCTCAGTGAGTGCGGGTCCTGGGAGCCGAGGGAGGTCCTGGCGCTGGGAGGGGCAGGGCCTCAGGTTGGGCTGCAGAGCTTAGGGTGGGGGCAATGGGGACTGCAGCGCCTGTGTCCTGAGTCGACTGGGCCAGAGTGTGTTAATCAAGGTGCTGCGTCTCCTGTTGGGCCAGCCATGCTGCATATTATCTGTCTCCCATTTCACTTCGATTTTCTAACCCCTGGAAGCCTGGCTGTGGCTACTGAGTCTGCCAGGGTCATCCTTACCACTTAGGGGCAGCTTTTGGCTTTCTCTGGGCCTGAGGGTTGGGGCAGTGAAGGTAACCAGGGCTCCCGTGGGGCACCTTGGGTCCTGCAGGTAGACAAGTGGTCCACCTGACAGGAGGTCCCATGGTTGGCCCTGCCTTCACATCCTCCTGCTCCTGGTGTCCTTTGCAGAGGTACCTCTGTGCCCAGGGATGGAGCTGTACCTCCTGGGCTGCCTGTGAGCATGGCAAAGAAACTCCCAGGCGTGAGCAGGTTTAACAAGGGCATCCCTTAGGAAGTTAGGCCTTCCCACACATTTGTGGTCATGAGAGTCTGGGGGTGAGCCTAGGGTCTGGCACCCTGCCCAACAGGGCACCCCAGTTGCACCTCACATTCCGATGAAGCTGCTTCCACTGTCTGCTGTGCTTCCAGGAGCAGCGTTCTGAGCAGGTGTGCCCTTGGCTGTATGATGCCCAGCAGCCTGTGGGCCCCTGCTTTGGACCCGCCCCACACCCTGCACAGCTCCATAGCTGAGGTCCCTGGGAAGAAGGCTTGGAAACATCAGACTGTGCCATTGGAATTTGGCCACTGCCTCTGTACTGCACATCCTTACGCTCTCTACACTCACCTTGATGCCAGAGGGCTAGGCACAGAACAGGACTTTCTGCTTCCCAAAACCTCTTAAATCTGTGGCACGAGTCTTGGACCTCCAGCAGCCTGGGCAGCCGAGAATCACACCAGGCCCTCCCGCCTCAGTCCCCCAGGGCCGGCCGAGGTGGCGGCCGTGAACCCCCCTGTGTTTTGTCTCCGCAGCTTTAGATAGTGACGGGGGCAGAGAGCTGGACTGCCAGCTGTGCGGTGCCTGGTTTGAGACCCGCAAGGGCCTGTCCAGCCACGCCCGCGCCCACCTGCGCCACCTGGGCGTCAGCGACCCGGACGCCAAGGGATCCCCCATAGACGTGCTCCACGGGCTCATCAGGAGGGACGGCGTCCAGATCCGCCTCCCACCCGGGCGTGGCACCCTGGCCCTGCTGGGGCGGCCTCCTCCCGCCTCTGCGGCCCTCTCCTTGCTCCCCCCCCCCACCGCCGGCCACGAAGGCCAAGCTGAAGGCCGAGGGTATGGCCAGCCCCTGGGGGAAGCAGGACCTCTCAGCCGCCGCAGCCGCTGGCATTTTCTGGGCCTCTGATGTGGAGCCGTCTCCTCTCAACCTCTGTAGGTTCTCGCTTCAGCCGCCCCCTCCTCCCTGCGGGCCCTGGAGCCCCTCCCAGGGTGGGGGTCACAGCCCCATCCCTACTCCCTCCCTGCTGGGGCAGGGAGTGGACAGGGGCCCTTAGCAGTGGACCGGTTCTGCCCAGAGATCTTGTCGGCAGTCGGCTGCTAGGCCTTCTCTCTTGGCCTTTGACCTCCATGACTGAGACTTTCCCTGAGAATGAAGGCCAAGGGTGGGGTGCTGCCTTTTGGTGTGGAAGGTGCCCATGGTTGCCCCTGGTCTGGATGGCAGGGCTACCACTTCCTGCCCCCATCCTCGTTAGGACCCGCAGAGCCGTCGAGTCTTGGTTCTGTCCTTTTCTGCCAGGACCAAGGGCCCATGCGCTCTCTAGAGCCTCCCTGTGCTCCTGCCGGGTGTCTGGCCCCCCCGCCCTGCTCCTCAGTTCCCTCACTTGCACTTGCCCTCCACCACCACCCCAGCCCCTGGACGTGCTGCTGTCCACGCCCAGCCGACCAGGAGACCCACAGGTGACTGTGCTAACAGTGCCCACGGTGCTAACTGCCCCTTTCTCCTGCTGCAGCTTCAGGCCCAGAGCCGGCACGTGACATCCGCTGCGAGTTCTGTGGCGAGTTCTTCGAGAACCGAAAGGGCCTGTCGAGCCATGCACGCTCGCACCTGCGGCAGATGGGCGTGACCGAGTGGTACGTCAACGGCTCACCCATCGACACGCTGCGGGAGATCCTCAAGAGACGGACCCAGTCCCGGCCTGGTGGACACCCCAACCCGTCAGGGCCTAGCCCAAAAGCCCTGGCCAAGGTGGTGGGCAGCGGAGGTCCTGGCAGCTCACTGGAAGCCCGCAGCCCCGCGGACCTTCATCTCTCACCCCTGGCCAAGAAGTTGCCACCGCCACCAGGCAGCCCCCTGGGCCACTCACCGACTGCCTCTTCTCCTCCCACGGCCCGGAAGATGTTCCCAGGCCTCTCCTCACCCTCCCTGCCCAAGAAGCTGAAGCCTGAACAAATGCGGGTGGAGATCAAGCGGGAGATGCTGCCGGGGGCCCTTCATGGGGAGCCGCACCCATCCGAGGGTCCCTGGGTGGCACCTCGGGAAGACATGACCCCCTTGAACCTGTGTAAGTGTGACCCTGGGGCAGGACAGGGAGAACAGTCTTCCCCCACACTTCCCTCGGGGATACCCAGAACACCCAGGGTTGCAATGGAAGGGAAGTACGCAGGTCCAAAGGACAAGGGGCTAGCTGTGTGTTCCTGCTATGCAGACCCCCAACTGAGCTGCTTCTTGATTATTCTTCATTCCTGTGAGGGCGGCAGAATTGTGTCATTAGGCAATGGCAAAAAGATTTTATCTCTGTACCATCTTTAATCCATTGGTAGTGGCTACCATCCAGATTCCTAGGGATCAATTGGTGATGTCTGCCATGGGCAAGAGTATATGAGTATTAGAAATGGGTGTCTTTCTCATATTCCTGGTCACTAAGTGCTTGACATTTGGAGTTCAAGTTAAGGTCTCGGCTGCTCCAGAGTCTAGCAGTATATGACCTTGGGCAGTTGCCTCTTTTGGAAGATGGAGATCAGCATGGTCCCAACTCTGTAACAGGGTTTTTTTAAGGGGTGTAAAGCACTTAGCTTTAACGCTTAAAGCTCTGTATGCAGTAGCTGTAACATCCCTATTATAACAAGCAAGTGCACTTCCCTCTCAAACTGTCACTTAGCTGCTGTGTGCCGAGCAGGTGAGGATGGCCCAGGCCTCTGCCTTAGTGCTCACATGCATTTCACGTCTGCTTTATACCACGTGCTTTGAATTGCTCCCGCTTTAGGGTCCCACCGCCCCAGTAACACAGGGAGGTGGTTTCCATCTCCATTTTGCAGAGGAGGAAACTGAGACTCAGGGCAAGTGGCTTGCCCAGCATCGCACAGGGGGTCACAGCCAAGCTTGCGTCTGAGCCCAGGATCCAGGGAGTGCTTGTTCCTTGATACTTCACAATGTCATAGGGAGTCATCATGAAGGCAGCTAGAATTTGAGGTTACAGAACAAGCAGAAGGGCTGGATGATGTACACAAGGGCCTCTGGAGGCAGATGAAGGAGCGGGTCATTCAGGTCTGGGGCTGCATGGATGGGACAGCAGGGCACTTAACACTGACCTTGAGCTTGGAGGCTTCCTGCCAACAGCCACCACCTCCTTCTCCTCCCCCTGCCCCGACCCCCTGCAGCGTCCCGGGCAGAGCCAGTACGTGACATCCGCTGTGAGTTCTGTGGAGAGTTCTTCGAGAACCGAAAGGGCCTGTCGAGCCATGCACGCTCGCACCTGCGGCAGATGGGTGTGACCGAGTGGTCTGTCAACGGCTCACCCATCGACACGCTGCGGGAGATCCTCAAGAAGAAATCCAAACCATGCCTCATCAAGAAGGAGCCGCCGGCCGGAGACCTGGCCCCTGCCTTGGCTGAGGACGGGCCCCTCACGGTGGCCCCTGGGCCCATGCAGGCCCCTTTGCCGCTGGCGCCAATGGCTGGCCGGCCAGGCAAACCAGGAGCTGGGCCAGCCCAGGTTCCCCGCGAGCTCAGCCTGGCACCCATCACTGGTGCCAAGCCTTCAGCCACCAGCTACCTGGGCTCAGTGGCAGCCAAGCGGCCCCTGCAGGAGGACCGCCTCCTCCCAGCAGAGGTTAAGGCCAAGACCTACATCCAGACTGAACTGCCCTTCAAGGCAAAGACCCTCCATGAGAAGACCTCCCACTCCTGTAAGCAGTGGTTGGCAGGGTCCTGGGAGGGCATCTGCCAGGGCCTGTAGGGCTGGGCAATGCCGTGCACACACTTATCCCCAGTGGGGGTCAAGGCCCCAGTGGGAGGCGGGACTGGCTCCCGACCTGGGCAGCGCCTTCTGGGTACCCTTGCTCCCTTTGGGCTGGGGCTCAGCAGCACCCCCTCTGCCTGCAGCCACTGAGGCCTGCTGCGAGCTGTGTGGCCTTTACTTCGAAAACCGCAAGGCCCTGGCCAGTCATGCACGGGCGCACCTGCGGCAGTTCGGCGTGACCGAGTGGTGTGTGAACGGCTCACCCATCGAGACACTGAGTGAGTGGATCAAGCACCGGCCCCAGAAGGTGGGCGCCTACCGCAGCTACATCCAGGGCGGCCGTCCCTTCACCAAGAAGTTTCGCAGTGCCGGCCATGGCCGCGATGGCGACAAGCGGCCGCCCCTGGGGCTGGCACCCGGGGGCCTGGCCGTGGTGGGCCGCAGTGCTGGGTGTGAGCCAGGGCTCGAGGCTGGCCGGGCAGCTGACAGTGGTGAGCGGCCTCTGGCAGCCAGCCCGCCAGGCACTATGAAGGCTGAGGAGCACCAACGGCAGAACATCAACAGTGAGTGCTGGTGGAGGAGGGTCATGTGCTGCCACCTACTGGGGTTCCCCTGGATGCCCCCTGGGTTCTCTGCTGTGCATCTGCCCTTAAGTCGCTTTCCCAGTTTGCCCTCCCGTTCAGTCATCCATCCTTCATCCCACCTGTCCCGAGGTCCAGGAGGTGTCCAGTCATCTGTTGTCCTGACTTAAAATTCCCCACAGCATTTGCCCCTTGCTCGCTGAAGGCAGGAACTTCCTCAGGGGACTTGCCCTCTGGCTCATCTCCTGTCCCTCTCCCCACCTTTCCCCGCCTCAGAATTTGAGCGCCGACAAGCCCGCCCTCCAGATTCCTCTGCGGCCCGGGGTGGTGAGGAGGCCAATGACCTGCACCAGAAGCTGGAGGAGGTGCGGCAGCCTCCGCCCCGGGTCCGGCCAGTCCCCTCCCTGGTGCCCCGGCCCCCCCAGACATCACTCGTCAAGTTCGTTGGCAACATCTACACCCTCAAGTGCAGGTATGCAGCCCGCAGGGGAGGGAGGGAGAGAGACTACCCGCCCGGGGCTTGGCCCTCCAGAGCCTCTGAACAGGACTTGGGCTGGTGGAGGCAGGAGATGTAGCCTCGAGGACTGCCCTGGGCTGTGGCTGGACCCAGGTTAAGGGCTCCTCACAGACAGCAGCACCACAGAGCATCAGGCTGAGACCTTGAGCTTTATAGTCAACAAGACCTGAGTTCAGTTGCCAGCTCTGACCCCAGCTTAGTGACCGTGAGCAAGGATTTCCTGCTGCGTGCCTCAATATTCCCACCTGTAAAACGGGGTTGATAACAGACCTACCTAATAGATTTGTTATGAGGATTAAAAGAGTTGAGTATAAAGCATTCGAACTGTGCCTGGCGCATGGTAAGCACTTGGCAAGTATTTGCCGGATTAAGAAAAAAATAGGTCTCAGTTCATTCTTACCAAAGTCCATGTGTACATCAGAGGCCAGGAAACAGAGTCTGAGATGTGATGTGCCTGCCTCAGGCCACACAGGCCAAGTCAGAGGTAGGATTGGAACCTAAGTCTCGGAGCCATGAGCTTGGGTTCTGGGCCCCTATGCTGTGAGGCCTCCCTTGGGGCCGAGAGGATGAGGAGCTAGTGAGTTGGATGGGTAGGAGTTAGTGCCCAACCCCCTTTCCCTGGCTCCCATCATTCTCTCCTGGGGCCTGGTGGGGTCGGATCTGCTTCTCTATGTCCTCTCCCATTTCAGAGCACATGCTTCAGTCAGCTGGCAAAGGTGCTTGGGAAGCTGGATGGCCCATACCCAGTCCCTGAGCCAGCAGACTGCCCTGAGCATAGAGACAGGGGTCTCCAGGGGACCCTACCGTGACCCCATGATGGGTAGAGGTAGCTGTACATGGGAGAACATCTAGCTTCTGGGTCCCCCTTCTGTCAAATCCTGGGCTTACTTTGTTGACTCTGAGTAGCAGTAGGTGTGCCTGATGCTCAGGGTGTGGCCAGGGCTATGCTTCCACCTCTCCTCACTGCAGTGGCCACTTCTCCTTCTCTCTGTTCCCCCCCTACAGGTTCTGTGAAGTGGAATTCCAGGGGCCCCTCTCCATCCAGGAGGAGTGGGTGCGGCACTTACAGCGGCACATCCTGGAGATGAATTTCTCCAAAGCGGACCCTCCGCCCGAGGAGCCCCAGGCCCCACAGGCACAGACAGCGGCAGCAGAGGCGCCCTAACACAAAAGCATTCCAGATCCCCTCTCGTGCCACCTCTATCTCCTCTTCCTCCGCAGTCTCCTCCTCCCTCTCCTCCCTCTTTCTTTTCCGTTTCCAAAGGAGCAAGCCAAAACCTCAAACCGGCACCTTTCAGGAGCCGGGCACACTACATCCGGGGCACTGGAAGCCAGCTAGCCATGCTTCCCCCAGCCTGAGGACTCTGGGGCCACACACAGGGCATCTTCCTTCAGCCCACACCCACCTGCCCACCCAGTTCAGCAGGGGCAGCGGCCAGGTCTCTGGTGGCAGCCATTCTGTTCACAAGGGAGGAAGGCCAGCGTTCTCCCATGTCTAACAGCCAGGCAGGCTATGTTTGCCATCCGTGGCCACTTGCAAAGACCCCAAGGACCCCTGTCCTAGTTCCCTCTTGCCCCTATGAATATCCTCTCACACACACACGCACGCACGCACGCACGCACGCACTCAACGTACCTCGTGAGACCCGGGAATCTGCCCCAGCCCTCCAGTTCCCGGGTCGAACGACAACCACATCATGCCACGGTGCTTGCTCAGGGGAGGCCACACTCCCTCTGTGGCCCGCTGCTGGGGCCTGGGAGCCCCCCCACTGAGCCCACAATGCCACGGAAATCCTTGTTGGCCACCCCCACAAGAGGGGCCTTCCCAGCTGGGAAGAGCTCAGAGCTGACAGCTGCCTCCTGCCATGTCAAGGCCCCCAGAGCCTTGGGGGCTCCAGGGCCTGGGAGGGGGTGGGGGTGGGACTCTCCTTCCCCACCCTCACTCCCCTCCCTCTTTTCACTGTTGCTTTCTATGTATAGCTCCCTAGACCTTTCCACTTTTTTAAAACCGCATTTTGTGTAGAGAATAAGGAACGTGGATCTTTTTATTTTGCAGTCCTGGGCCAGCTAGAAACCGGGAGCTGATTGACCTTTTAACTTTTTTCAGTGGCCACATTTTGGTTATCGATGTACCTAGAAGTATGTAAATTAGATTAAATTTCTCTTCTGGAAACACCCCAGGGCAGGCAGCCAGCGTGTGTTTTTCTGTCGAGTGGACAGGCTGGCATTGTCTGTCTGGCAGCCAGGGCTGGGATCGAGCCACCTCCGCCAAAAGCCCCTGGAAGCCCTGGGTTTTCCTGTTGGCCACCAAGCCCACCAGACCTTTCTGGGGATGAGCCCAAGTTCCCAGCTGTTGGTGCTCGATGGCATGGCTGGTGTGGATGCTCTGGCCAGCTGGTGAAGCGGCTCCTGTGAGCTGAGGAGAGGAACCAGGACTCTGGGCAGCTGGTCTGGGAAGGGAGCCAGGATTGAGAAGTGATTGAGGCCTGAAGGGCTCTCTGAGGGCAGGAGCTGTCCAGTGAGGGTGTGGGGGACTCGTTGGGGGAGGGTGAAGTGCACAGCTGCTGGGACTGGCCTGCCTTCAAGACATGTGACTTGTCTGGAGACACATACACCCTGAACCTGACTAACATGAGGGGAAAAAGAGAGCTGCTGGCTCCTTTTCGTTGTTATTTATTTTCTCGTTCTGCAAATGTTTATTGAACATTTCTGAGATTTTAAGAGATTTTGTTGGCTGCTCCTTCTTGTTTATTGCATGTGGTTTCTCAGCTCATCATTTTCACTTAAACAGCCAAGGGCTAGAAAGTAGAAATGACCTCATGGGGCAGAGGCCTCCTCCACCCCCAACCCTACTATCCTGGGTCCCCCACCATGCCCCTGGCTGGGAAGGAGGGGCTAACAAGCTGTGATAGTATGCCCTCAAGAGTAGTCTTGGCCTGCACACTTGGCTTTTCTTTTCGTGTGAAATCAGGACACACATCTTGCCTGGTGGAAGAAGGCCTCTATTACTTAACGTCTAACCAACGCTGTGGGTGGGCATGTGTGAGACTTTGAAAGCCGGTAGGGCATCTCCTGGGATGAGAGCACCTCCTCTTTCAACTTTTTATAAATTAGTTTAAAAAACCCAGTAAGTTTTTAAAAGTGATGTAAGCTGGATGAAAAAAAAAGTTCAAACTATGCAAGAGCTAACAAAGTAATGTGGGAGGCCCTTCCCCACCCACAGTTGTGCCGTGATAGCTATGTCAGTCCTTGAAAGGGTTGAATACAATTGCCACAAAGGGATCTTTTCCTGACACTTGTGAGCACACCCCTTCTCGTAAGCAGTTTTACTGCCTCTCTAATGAAGTTGGCAAATGAGGGTAAAATATGGCTTTGGTACATGCTGTGAGGGAAGCTATGGGATCCAGGAGAGATGTCCTGGGGCCCTGCCTTAGTTTGGAGGGCAGGCAGGCATCCTTGAGGGTGACGCTGAAATTAGCCCCACAACTGGAGTGCACATTAATCAGAGATTTATGTACTTCATATATGGAGTTTATCAGTGCATCGTGAACCTTGTCCCATGTGGCAGCAAATTCTGCATGAGGCCCATTTTTGGAGGAGTTGTTAAAACATTTTATCATGGAGAATTCTAACCACGCAAAAGTGGAATAGTAAAATGAACCGTCATCTACTCATCAGTTATAAACTCATGACCAATGTCTTCAGCTATAAGCCCTCCATGCCCTCCTCTTTCCTCCATCTGAATTACGGTGAAGCACATCCTGGTCATCAGATCAATTAATACATTAATGTTTCAGCATATTTCTCTGAAGGATATGGACTTTATTTTTTACTTTTTATTTATTTATTTTTTTTGCGGTTCGCGGGCCTCTCATGTTGTGGCCTCCCCCGTTGTGGAGCGCAGGCTCAGCGGCCATGGCTCACGGGGCGCAGCCGCTCTGCGGCATGTGGGATCTTCCCGGACCGGGGCACGAACCCGTGTCCCCTGCATCGGCAGGCGGACTCTCAACCACTGCGCCACCAGGGAAGCCCGGATATGGACTTTAAAAAGTGCCATCGGAAAAAGAAAGTGCCATCGTTAAACTAAAGAAATGGGCAATTCCTTAATATCAAAAAGTGAGCAGCAGCATACTTTTTTTTTTTAACTTATTTTTTTGGCCATGTGGTGCGGCATGCAGGATCTTAGGATGCGGGAACTTAGTTCCCTGACCAGGGATCGAACCCGTGCTCTCTGCATTGGGAGCACGGAGTTGTAACCACTGGACCACCAGGGAAGTCCCAGTAGCAGTATAAGTAAAACAAGAAAAAATGTAAAAGTCGTACAACTTGAATTTTCAAAAGCACGATTGAGTATGATTTTCAGTGTCTGTAGCTCTGTCAAGTCATCTCTTAGAAGTTATGAAATGTCTCTGACAGTGTATTCCACACATCCCAGTGAGGGTGCTGAGGAGAGAGCTGGAGCCTGGCTGGGCTACTTAATGCAGGATCTCTGAAGTCCAGAAGAAACCGAGAGGGGTTTAGAGGGGTAGTTCCAGCTTTGACACTTTAAGTGTCAAGGACCCTGAGCAAGTTCATGAATTCCAAGCCTCAGTTTTCTTATCTTTTAAGCGGGAGTTTTAAAAAATTTCCTCACAGATATGAGGGGGCATTTGAAATGATCATACAAATATAGTTATTAAGTATATAATATAAACATGCTTGTTATTATTATGTTATCATATATACTTATTATCATTATGAAACGGTGGATAACAAAATGTAACATTTCTTTAGAGCGCCCGGCACCGGACTGAATTATTTGCATACATTATCTCACGTATTTGAACGTGTGCCCAGTATCTTGTTTGGCGCTTAGTTGTAATTTTCACTCCAACGTGGTTTTCCCGTATTCGTTTTCGAGCTCAAGGCCAGAGAAGTTAGGAAAGAGCATAGGTTGGCACAGCACCCCCATGGCAGATCCGGGATTGGAGGTGTGCCCTGCGCTGTTAGATCCGGCTCCCTCCTGCCGGCCTCCAGGGCACAGGCCCGTCTCCAGCCTGACTGCGCTTGGGCCTCAGGTCTTTCCGTAGTGCACAGCTCCGCCCCTTCGAACTCCACAGGATTCCACCTCCAGGCCGTCTCCTCTGAGCCAATCACCGTGGTCCCGGGATAACGGGAGGCGGGAATAGGGTGGGGCTCTCACGAAATTGGCACCACCTTCAGCCACTGGCATAAGGACATTTCGAGATGGACAGCGGGGCTATCCAATAGGCGTGAAGCAAAGTCCGGAGCGAGCCAATGCGGTCGGGAGGCGGAGCTCAGTTGTGTGTAGAAGGAGGCCGGGGGATTGTCGCCGCTTTCGCGGCCTCTGACGCGTGGAGCAGCTGCCTGAGTCTTCGGATGCAGCATCGCTACTGCCATGAGCTACACAGGTGGGCCCGGCAGGGTGGTGTGGGGTCGGGTCCGGGAGGGTAGGGACAGGGATGTGCCAGAGCCGCGCCGGGCTCGTCCGTGCCTCCCCCGGGGCTTGGACACTGCCCTCTCTGCGGTCACAAAATGGCGCCGCAGGCCCGTCGCCTCAGTTTCGCGCCCCTCACGTCTAGGCGTCTTAGTTCTCTGTGTTGGCAACCTTGGATCCCGGCTCCCGGCCGCCAGAAGTCTTGGCTTCTGTCGTCTGTGTCCGTGGGCCTTGGCCTCGGCGCCTGAGATGTCTCTTCCGTTCCTGGCCCAGCCCCCTGGGTCCTCGACGCCTCAGGTCGCCCTTTCTCAGGCCTCGGCCCTTCAGGTCAGTCTGCTGACTCGGCTGCAGTCGCCATTGCCATACCGTTTCCCGCGCAGTTTCCGTGCAGATGCCGCAGCTGCCCGCATCATCCCCCGCTTTTATCTGCCTCAGGCTGGGAGAGGCGCCAGGCCCGGCGGGGGGGATGAGTAAATCAATATATGAAGGCTTTGGGCTGAATGGGAATTTCGCGTCCTTAGGGACTGAGCCTGAGCCTTGTGGGGAATGGCTAGCTTCCGCGTTAACTCATTCCACACCTGTCAAATTCATCGTGTCGGGGTTACAAACATAGTATATATCGTGGGCTGGTCAGTACCTTGAGGGGGTCGCTGTATAACATGGGGTGGTTGGGGACCTCTGAAGAGGTGACATTTGAGCAGAGACCTGAATGGAATGAGGGAGTAAAGGATATCAGGGGGCCTTCGACATAAAGACGCAGTGGCGGGAGCTGCCTGACTTGTTAAAGATCAGCCAAGGCGATCAGTGGGACTTGAGCTAAGGGGAGAAGGGGGGATGATGAGATTAGAGAAGGGGCCATAGGATATGCTTGGGTGATTTCAGATCATCCCTGGATGAATTCAGAGGCTGCCTGGGTTTGCCTTGGGAATAGCTGATGAGGCTTCTCAGCCAAGAGCCTCCCTTGTAATGCGGGTATTACAGGCGTGAGCATGTGTGGTTGTTGGGCAACCAGCATTCTACTTGGAATGTTTTTAGGACTGAGAATGGAACCTGAGCCTCTGGGGCTGCTCTATAGGCTGCTTTATATTGGCCTAGACAAGAAGGTAGTGTTAGCCCTCCAGGTCAGGAGCTTGGCAAGAACTCCAGTTTTTAAAGCAACCATCCCTTAGCCCAGAGGTTCTCAACCGGGGGCAATTTTGCCCTCCAGGGGACACTGGCAATGTTTGGAGACATTTTTGGTTTTCACTTCTTGGGGTGGGAGTGCTACTAGTGCATCTAGTGGATAGAGACCAGGAATGCTGCTAAACATCCTACAGTACACAGGATGGCCCCACTGGAAAGAATTATCTGGCCCCAAACATCAGTAGTGCCGAGGTTGAGCAACCCTGCCCTAGCCTTTGTGTACCCTTCCTGGTTCAGGAGGAAAGTCAGTAGGGTTGTTGCTGACATATCTGGAATTGAGATGTGATCCTTTTCACCAAATCTTACTGAGAACTGGAAGACAGTTCTGTGGTTATCAGGGGCAGGATTGCTGAAGAAACCAGGGATAAATGGTGGGGGGCTGTGGGGTAGCTTAATAATGGACCATTTGTTTTTTTATAGACGAGGAAGCTGAGTTTAGAGAGGTCACAAATGGCCAATTCTGAATTTCAACTCCACATCTTATAGGCTGTAATTCTGGGTTTGAGTGGGCACTGAGGTAGCCAAGGTAATGAGGTAATGATTAGTTTTTCCTTGATTTTGATCAACTGAAAACCACAGTAGCTTTATAATGTGAGTCTTTCCCTTTTAAGAAGCAGACCACCGAAGTCAGAGGCATATAGGGACTTCCCTGTGGTCCAGTGATTAAGACTCCACGCTTGCACTGCAGGGGACACGGGTTTAATCCCTGGTTAGGGAACTAAGACCCTACATGCTGTTCGGTGCAGCCAAAAAATAAAGTCAGAGGCATTTTATGTCACATTTCAGACAACTGTTTGCCTGTAAGGAGAACTTCTGGAGGCCTTGAAACAAATGTTACCATTATTAGTAAGCATAGAAGGTGATTAAAATAATTTATCTTTTTGATAACTTGTCCATTTTTTGAACCTAGTTTCTTTATGTGTACTTGAGAAAGAATGTTCCATCTCCAGCACTGAGGGGGGGAGATTGGAGCAGTGGAAAAACAGGACAAAAATTCAGAATCAGGTCTTCAAACAAAGGTCTGAAATGCTACTAATCTTTTTATAGGAACATTTATTATCTCACATATTTTCTGTGTGTTAGGAATGCACAGGTGGTTTAGCTGGATGGTTCTGGCTTGGGATTTCTCATGAGGTTACATTTTGGATGTTAGCTGGGACTGTAATCATCTGAAGGCTTGACTCAGGCTGAAGGTGACTCAAACTCATGTGGCTGACAGGTTGGTGCTGGCTGTTGGTTCCTATACCATCTGGACCTCTCCACAGGCTTACTAGAGGGTACTCACTCTGTGCTGGCTAATTTCCCCCAGAGTGAATGATCTAAGGGAGAGCAAGGTGGAAGTCTCAGAAGTCACACTCAGTCATTTTTGCAATACCTTTTTGGTTACACTGGCTATCTATTAGTTTGGGAAGAGACAACATAATGTCTGGAGGCAAGAATCATTGGAGGCCAACTTGGAGGCTGGTTATCACCAGATGGTAAAGGTTGGGGGCAACCTAACCCAGTTCCAATTGTCCTCTAATTTTTGTCACTTAATATCATTTCTTCAAAGAATCCCCTTCTAAAAAAAGAAAGAAAAGAATAAAACTGAGAAGCTTTGTGTATTTTTGAGCAAAAAAGATGTCAGAGAGGCTGGCCAAGAGGGAGGGGCTATGATACAGAGTTATAAATCCATGGTCTGACCTTTCACTTTATATGACCAAAAACTTGCTTATTTTATTTTTTCACTCAGAGCTTATTGTATTTTTTTTTACTCGGAGTTTATCAAGCTGGTAAATTGAACTAAGAAGAGAACGATATCGCAGCCAGACAAGAATTTGTTCATAATTGGAGCATAACTGGCTAAGGAAGGTCCTGCCCTGGAGACAGTATTGTGGAAAAGAATATTAATGTGGGGAGGACAGGACTAGGGCAGTTTGCCGTTGAGCTCTGAAGGTTTGATGGATTGTCTTTCCTTTCTCCCCGGGGAGAATCAGGCCCCCTCTCCCCTGAATATACATAGATCTTTTGCTCCATGACTTTCGTGTACTGGGTTCCAGTATGTATTTCTGTTAGCTTGTGGTAGGTTCCAGTTGCAGCTGCAGTACATACCAACCACATTACCTAAAGTCTGGAGCCATTTTGCCAGTGGCAGTATTGCTGAACAGACGAGTTTCCGGAAGCTAGTTGAGCAAACGGTGGAAAAGCCCCGTGTAAGGTACTTTTTACCCAGTGAGCCTTCCCCACAGGTCAACCATCTTTAGAATGCTTTCAGTGTTTCTTGTGTACAGTTATTGATTATCAAGGGTTAAGATTTAAGTATCTCAGGAAGGTCTTGGGTCCCTGGAGGGAATCTATTCCAGTGTGCCCTCTTTAATTAGGGAAGGTAAAAAATGTTGGATTTGTATACTTCTCTCACTGGCTCTCTCATTCCCCAATGCCCAGTCTCACTTCTCTCCTCTGGGAAGTAAAGATAAAGTGTGGGTCCACTGATCCTTATTTGAAACCCTTGGAGCTGGGTGTGTTTTGGAATTCTAGCTTGAGAGGACATTCCACAGCACCTGCACTGGGGTCTGGGGCAGCACCTTGTAATTAAATGAAGAAAGATAAAAAATATCCTCACAGGTCAGTTTTGCCCCAAAATGAGTGTTGACACCACATTTGAGGAGAACACTTGGTTTTCAGACCTTTTTGGAATTGCAGGGTTTGGTTTTGAGTCCTTTTTGGAATTGCAGGGTAAGGGTCTTGGCCCTGTTCCTTTTGTTGGCTGTGGTGAGGATGGAATGAAATAATGCAGATAAAGCTCTTAGCACCCTGCAGGGGAAACACTTGTTAAGTTGTTGGCTGTCATCTTTGTTGCTTCTGTCTTAAGAAATGAACATGATGTGTTGGTTTCTGCTGCACTGTGAAGTGAATCAGCCATGCGCATACACACATCCCCTCCCTCTTGGACCTCCCTTCCCCTCCCCACTCACTTTCTCCCAAACCATTTTGATTATGACTTACTGCCTTCAGCCTCTTCCTTGTCCAGTATTGCCTGCATACCCGCCTTTTGACCTGAAGGGGCTGCTTTGATCATATCACTTCTTTGTTTAAAATTCCATTAATCGTTCATTGGTAATTCCAGAATCGAGTTCAAATTTAAAGGCATATGAGGTCTCCTCCATAGATTGCTCTTTTCCCCCTTCCACTGTGGTCTCCCATTTTTGTTTTACTGAAATGCTTTAGTGAGCATGCGTCTTTAAAAATCTTAATTCACAGTTCTGATGCTGGAATATCCTACCTTCATCTCCCAGGTTTTCACAGTTACAGTTGTCCTTTAGGGTTCAGAACAAATCTCACTTTCACCTTGAAGTCTTAATCTCTTATCCATGGGACTGTCCCTTTTCTGAAATCTCCTATGGCTTATGTTAACTTTTATTCACTTAGTGTTTTTCATTTATTGCTTTTATTGTATTTTTTCATGGTTGTATGTGATCTTTCCAGTTGTATTGATCAAATACATACAGATATATATATATTTACATAGATGTATGTGTGGGGGGGTGTCCACACATACATAAACTCCAAGGACCATATATCATCTTTAGCAGATATTGAAGTATTGGAATTGTTTTCTTTGCCTTCTGTGTGGTGGAATTAAAGTAATGGTAATGAGGGAGGGCTACTTTATTGCTGTAAGAGTACTTTTTCTCATTACATTCACAGAAGAATGTACCTTGTTTTATTCACTAATCATAAGATGAAGGTGTGTAAACTGACTTCTCTATCAGTTTGAAACTTTAGATAATGCCTCTATGTCCTAATTGTTTTTGCTGTTTGTGTTTTTTTTGTTTTTGAGGTTTGCGGGCCTCTCACGGTTGTGGCCTCTCCCGTTGCGGAGCACAGGCTCCGGACGCGCAGGCTTAGGACGCGCAGGCTTAGCGGCCATGGCCATGGCTCACGGGCCCAGCCGCTCTGCGGCATGTGGGATCTTCCCGGACCGGGGCACGAACCCGTGTCCCCTGCATCAGCAGGCGGACTCTCAACCACTGCGCCACCAGGGAAGCCCTGTCCTAATTGTTTTAAATGTTTAAAGAGGACAAGCATATAATGTTGCTTAACATGAAAAATGTTATCAAGTGGAATAAAGACTATTTGTTGTTAAAGAAAATCAATTTAGGGGAATTTATTTAATTGAAAACAAAAATATAAGTATTTTGAAACCATTCTTTACCATGTGTTTCTTAACCATGATCTGTGGAGTCAATTTTATTTAATTCTTGAGACCTGTAAAAAGACCTGTATAGAAAGACCTTGTTTTTCCCCTACTCTGAGTATACTAAAATTAAAGAAGATATGTTTAAGGACATTTTCCTCAATGTAAAGAAAGTATTTGCTAAAGTAAAATTCTCTTTCACATTAAGTTGAAGATACATAGTTGATACACCTTTTGCCTTATGCACTGTGAATGTTAAATCCACATCCTAAACTTAAAATATTTGTGAGTCCTCCACAGGACTATTTGTAAATGTTTTATATACTAGTCTTGAATAAACATTCAGTATTATACCAAAAAAGAAAAAAGAAAAGAAAAGAAATGAACATGGAAGAGTGTCAACAAATATGTGAACGCCTACCCAGGGAAAGGTACTTTGTGTGTGCTTTTGTTGTAAATAAGCTACTGGAGGTTCTGGCTTTAATTTTTAGGTCATGAGTTGGTGCTGATGGGAACAGGCAAATATTGCCCCTTATGGTGTCTGTCATAATTTCAGTGCTAAGTGTAAATCATTTAAAAAATGTTTTAAACGTGTAGTTTTAAAGATAGTGTCAGGATTCATCATAATCTGTTATAATCAGCATTTGAGAGCAGTAGTTTCTGGTAGAGGTTCAGATTTTCCTTACCTGGTACTAATTCATTTTAAATTGAGAAATAGTATGAGAGTTGAGAAGATAAGAAATTATATGTATAATCTATAATACTTATTCCATGTCAACATGCTAACCCCAATGCAATTGAAATTACAATTACTTTTGAGAGGTAATTGTAATACACACATTTTTTTATTGGAAAACTGAAAAATACAAAGCCGTTTCGGCTTCAGATTTGGGGGAATGGAAGAGGTATTATTTACCTTAACATTGTTCAAAACTGACCCCCCATTGTTTTTTGAATTGGAGCTCACCTTTCAGTGATTTGATATAAATATTTTCCTCATTCAACTGAATAATTTGGGTACCCATTTATCAAAACAGGATACTAGTTTGAAGGTTTAAAAGTGTTTATGCAATTCTTCTGGCATAGCAAGTTAAACATAGCCTGCCTTTCCATTGGTTAATATGTTCTGGAGGTGTAATTAAAGCGTTCAGAAGCTAGAGGTTTTGGTGGCTTTCCAGTGACGGGAGGGTCTGCCAGCCAGTCTCCACTGAAAGGTAGTCTGAGATCATTTTCATGCAACTTGTTTGGGAAAATTAACCACACTGTACCTCTGTTTAGGCTTTGTCCAGGGATCTGAAACCACATTGCATTCTACATACTCAGACACAACTGCTCAACCCACCTGTGATTATGGTAAGTGTGGGCCCCTGGGAATTGGAGGGTGCATGCTCTGCCTTCTTCTAGTGGCAGAGCAATTTGGTGTTTATTAGTTGCCTTTAACTTTGCTGTCACACTGTCTTTTCCAAAGGCAAACTTGTGTGAAATGGTATGGTGGGCTCTTAGAATAGCCAGTGCTTCCCTTTGGGGAATTATGGGAAAGATGTCTGTTATTGAGCAAGCTGGAGTTCTTGGGGCTGTAAAAGATTTGTTCCTTTGACTCTTTGACATTTTCTTAGAAGTACCTGTGGTCTGTGACAAAGATCTGGCTTCAGAAAATCCCCTTGAGGGTCTGGGAAGGAGAATGGCCAATCAAAGTCCAAAGGATTGGTCTGAGCAGAAACCAAGCCCTTAACTTAGCCCCAGGGTAGTGCAGGAGACTGCAGTGTGGGAGAGGCTGCCTGTCTGAATCTAGCAGGCCTTTAGAGTCACAGTCAGGCCAGCAGGCTCCTCACACACGGGTTTGAGAGAAGGTTTCTCATTGATTTCTCAACTCTGGACAGACACACTAAATCTCTAATTCAGAAGTAGCCACGTGACAGAATCCATAGATGGTCTGTTGGTGTCCTTCAGCAGCCCAGAACTGCCAGTAAAGCTGTCCTTCTGTGATCTGTGACCCTAGTTGTCTGTCAAGAAGGAGCCCTCTTTAAAGGATTTTGCCTTGGTTACTGAGATGGGTTATTGGTTTTACTGCCAATGTCTAGGGAAAGACTAAGCCTACACAGTCACATTCCCTCAGGAGTCACTGATTAAGTGGACATAAGTAAGCTCCCTGAAGAATTAGCAGATAGTCTCGGGGCGGGGGCGGGGGAGACTTAAAATGTTCTGAAAATTGGGCTTCCCTGGTGGCGCAGTGGTTAAGAATCCGCCTGCCAATGCAGGGGACACAGGTTTCGTGCCCTGGTCCGGGAAGATCCCACGTGTCACGGAGCAGCTAAGCCTGTGCGCCACAACTAGAGAAAGCCTGCTTGCAGTAACGAAGACCCCTAATGCAGCCAAAAATAAATTAATTAATTAATTTTTTAAAATACTTTAAAAAAATGTTCTGAAAATGAGTAAGGAGGTATCAAGGAGTTCATAAATGAGGAGAAACTTGGTTTGCATGGCTTCTCTGTCCTGCCCTCCCTGCCTCAACCCTTTGAATCAGACATAGTCCCACATCACACATCATTTTTGAATTATTTTCCCTCAGGTTTATATATTCTGGGTACAGAGCATTTTATCAGATGTGCCATTTGCAAATATTTTCTCCCAGACTGGAGTTTATCTATTTATTCTCTTGATAGTGTCTTTGGAAGAATACAAATTCTTCATTTTGATGAAGTCCAATTCATCAGTCTTTTCTTTGTTTTTGTTTGTTTGTTTAAGTCTTTTGGCCGCACCACGCAGCATGTGGGATCTTAGTTCCCGGACCAGGGATTAAACCTGTGCCCCCTGCATTGGCAGCGCAGGGTGTTAACCACTGGACCGCCAGGGAAGTCCCAAGTTTTCCTTTAATAAATCGTGATTTCTGGTGGTGTATCTATGAAATTTATGCTTAGCCCAAGGCCACAAAGATTTTCTCCTAAGTTTTCTTTTAGGTGTTTCATAGTCCTAGGTTTTACTTTTATTTTGTGATCCACTTGAGTTAATATTTCTACCAAGTGTGCAGTATAGGTCAAGATTCTTTTTTACCTTTGTTGAAAATTAATTGAACATATACGTGTGGGTCTGTATCTGGCCTCTAATTCAGTTCCATTGATCTTTGAGTCTGAATTTCCTATAGTACCTTGCTGTCTTGATCACTATAGTAAGTCTTGAAATTTGTAAATGTGAATCCTCTGGGTTTGTTCTTTTTCCAAAATTGACTTGGATATTATAGTTCCTTTGTTTTTGCATATAAATTTTAGAATCAGTTTGTCAATTTCTATTAAAATTCCTGCTGAGATTTTGAGTTGAATGGTCTTGAATCTATAGATTAGTTTGGGAGAATTGAAATCTTAACAGTATTAAGCCTTCCAGTACATGAACACAGTATGCCACTTCATTTGTTCAGGTCTTTGATTTCTTTCATTGGTGGTGTAGTTTTTTTGTTTGTTTTTTTTTTAAGTGATATGGTCACTTCATTTAGGAATTAAAGAGAAACTGTACATTCTTTTTTTTATATAAATTTATTTATTTTTATTTATTTATTTTTGGCTGTGTTGGGTCTTTGTTTCTGTGTGAGGGCTTTCTCTAGTTGCAGCGAGCGGGGGCCACTCTTCATCGCGGTGCGCGGGCCTCTCACTGTCACGGCCTCTCTTGTTGCGGAGCACAGGCTCCAGACGCGCAGGCTCAGTAGTTGTGGCTCACGGGCCCAGTTGCCCCGTGGCATATGGGATCTTCCCAGACCAGTTCTCGAACCCGTGTCCCCTTCACTGGCAGGCAGATTCTCAACCACTACGCCACTAGGGAAGCCCCAGTGGTGTAGATTTTTACACACAGATCTTGCACACATTTTGTTAGATTTGCAGCTAAGTATTTCATGTCTTTAGTGCTGTGGTATATGATAGTTTTCAAAAATTCAGTTTCCAGTTGTTCATTGCTGGTATGTAAAGATTTGATTTTTGTATATTGACCTTGTAATAAACCTTGCTTAGCTTACTTATTCACTAGTAACTCTTTTTTGTAGATTTTTTGGAGTAGTTTTACATAGACAATCATATTGTGAAGCAATAGGTATATTTTTACTTTTCCTTCTGGATCAGATTGCAAGAATAATATAATAGCATTTAAGTAACATTTTGAAAAACAGTCAACCAAGATCCCACCATTTTATATTTAACTTTTGTCAGCATAGTTACTTTAGGTAGTTGAATAACTTGCAGGTGGCTAGAATTGTGTCTACGGTTTTGTTTTGCTTACTGTTAGAAGCATTTCCTTGTGCAGCATAAGGCTTAGATTCTTTTTTGATGCCTATGTGATCTCACTGAGTAGGTTGGCTATAATCTGTTCTGATTAACTATTACCTTAAAGTTGAATGTTTACATTGTGTTCTTTTTTTATTTTTAATTTATTTATTTTTGGTTGTGTTGGGTCTTCATTGCTGCACACAGGCTTTCTCTAGTTGCGGTGCACAGGCTTCTCATTGCAGTGGCTTCTCTTGTGTGGAGCGTGGGCTCTAGGTGTGTGGGCTCAGTAGTTGTGGTGCACGGGCTTAGTTGCTCCGCAGCATGTGGGATCTTCCCAGACCAACGATCGAACTGTGTCCCCTGCATTGGCAGGCGGATTCTTTTTTTTCTTGTTTTTAATATCTTTATTGGAGTATAATTGCTTTACAATGGTGTGTTAGTTTCTGCTTTATAACAAAGTGAATCAATTATATATATACATATGTTCCCATATCTCTTCCCTCTTGCGTCTCCCTCCCTCCCACCCTCCCTATCCCACCCCTCTAGGTGGTCACAAAGCACCGAGCTGATCTCCTTGTGCTATGCGGCTGCTTCCCACTAGCTATCTATTTTACGTTTGGTAGTGTATATATGTCCATGCCACTGTCTCACTTTGTCACAGCTTACCCTTCCCCCTCCCCATATCCTCAAGTCCATTCTCTAGTAGGTCTGTGTCTTTATTCCCGTCTTGCCGCTAGGTTCTTCATGACCTTTTTTTTTTTCCCTTAGATTCCATATATATGTGTTAGCATATGGTATTTGTTTTTCTCTTTCTGACTTACTTCACTCTGTATGACAGACTGTAGGTCCATCTGGCAGGCGGATTCTTAACCACTGCGCCACCAGGGAAGTCCCTACATTGTTTTCTACTTTTGCTCTTTTTTGTTTACTACGACTGTCTCCTTTTCTTTACTCTCTCTTTTTTTGTTGTTTCCTTTTTAAAATAAATTATATTCTTAAAATTCTCTTTTGTCAACTCTGGTCTCATCTCTGTGGATGGAAGTTAGTTCCGATGTTCTTCTGCAAGGGTCAGGTCTCAGGGAGTCGCCAAAGAACATAGTGTAGACAAAGATTTCCGCCCCCCCCAAAAAAGGGACCTGGTTGGGGAGCCCATCAGGGAGTCTAGGTTGCTCTGGGCATAGCAAGTAGCACATAGGGAGTGCTTGCCTGCCCCTGTCATAGGAGCCACCAACCTGTCCTTGTGTTTAGCGTTAATGCTCACTCCTGCTTCCTCTCCTTGTGCTTCTTTGCTCGTTCTGGCAAGTCCTCAGTAGCAGAAGCCTGGGGTGGGGCAGGGACATCCTATTCTGGCCTCACAAGCATAACCCTGATGGGTCTGCATTTGCCTCCCAGTCCTGTCTCTTTTTGAATAGCTAGTGTCCACTGTCCTGGGTGCAAACAGCCATGTGGCCAGGCTCTTGTTAGCTGCTGGGACTAAGTGCATTATTCCTTGTATGGCTCTGCCAGCCTCTCTTCTGCCTGTAAGAACGCCTCTTTCACCACTCACTCCTTACATGATGTCCAGCTGCTGTCTCTTGCTGCTCTAATTACTTAGTGTCTCCTTTAACACACAGTGCTCTGGGCCTGAGGAGTGCCCAGGACTGCCAGCCTCTGTTCTGTGTCCTCTGAGCATGGTAATTCTTGAATAAACAAACGACTGAGAAGCCCTTGCTTTGGTTTCCCCAGCTGAAGAGGATTTTTGCTTTGTGAGCTCTAGCATGCCCACGGTTCATTAAAGTAGTGTTCGTCTAAAGTTCCTTGCTGGTTTCCAGTGTCTCCCCATTCGTTTGTGCAGTGGATTGAGGAGGAGCCTGAGTGTAGGATCTCAGCCTGCCCCCACCCCCCTTCATTCTGATTCATCTTCTCAGTGTATGCAGCATTGCTTTCCTGTGGCTGGATTCTGTTGTTCATCACACTGCCGTCTCACTGAGCTTGGTCCCCTGCCCTGGGATGAGCCTGACCTGTCTGTCTGCAGGGTAGACAGTGTGGAGTAGCAGGTAACTCTGAGGTCTCACCCAAGGCACTGGAAAAGCAGTCACCTGTTCTAATGGACTCCCTTGGGAAAGAAACATGTCTGCTTGACTCAGAGGTCCCTCTTGGCTTTGCACTTTGTCAGTTTTCAGTGGCTTTATGTTTCTGAAGGAATGAATTTTTCTTACATGCTGTAATAAAATCCAAAGCATATTTAGTTTATAATCCAGATTGTTTTCTCAACAGCTTTTCTCAAGCTGGGAGTGGTGTTTTGTCCCCCTCTGCTTATGTGTTCCAGCACAGCACACTCACAATTCAAGTGTTTGGTGGTTCTCCCTGTTAAGACAGACATTTAAGGGACTAGAGCAGTCAGTTTCTCTGCTCCATATGGCTTTGTCGGGTGATTTGATTGACACGATTTCAGAGTGGCTATGAGCTCTGTGCTGAGCTTCTTGTACAGCACAGTGTCGGTGTAAGGCACTGGAAACTGCTCTCCTCCTCCTCTGATTGGTGCTTAGCCAGGGGCAAGAGTAATCTTCCAATACTGGCTTTTTTTTTTTTTTTTTTGTGGTACGCGGGCCTCTCACTGTTGTGGCCTCTCCCGTCGCGGAGCACAGGCTCCGGACGCGCAGGCTCAGCGGCCATGGCTCATGGGCCCAGCCGCTCCGCGGCATGTGGGATCTTCCTGGACCGGGGCACGAACCCGTGTCCCCTGCATCGGCAGGCGGACTCTCAACCACTGCGCCACCAGGGAAGCCCCCAATTCTGGCTTTTTAAGGAAGGCGTATAGGAGCCAAATTCCTTAGCTGAGAGTGTTAGGAATGGGAGGTTCCTTAAATAGCAGATGGTCAGAACCACGAAAGGTCAGGCACCAGGGCAGCAGGTGGCCTGGGTCATTTATGTAGTGCTCTCAAGCTCAAGGCTTCTCAATTAGGGGAGGTTCAGTGTCCTGTAACCGCTCAGGTTTTAGGAATCGTTGTCTTTGTGCCTGAATTAAACTCTTACTGTATTGTAAGCAATTATAGGTGTAATTGTTCTTTTACTTTTTGTAGGATATGGAACTTGGAGCTCTGGGACAAACAGAGGCAAGTATTATACCCATGATCATTCTCCTCTCCCTTGGGATTGAACTGGTTGAGTCTTTCTGCCACTGCCCAGCTTAGCCAAGGTTTTGGGGTGGGGGTCGCCTTTGGGGGTCCCAGGTGCCCTGGAGCTGGCTACTCCTTCCCAGGAGGCCTTATTAGTATAAACTAGGGCCCAGCCAGCCTTAGGTGGCTAAGATCCAGTCTTGTCTCTGTGACCGAAGGTGTCCTTGTCTCCGTGTTTGTCTGTCTCTCCTCGCCCCCTCCATCTTGTCTGTCTTTCTGTCTCCCTCATTGCAGGCTACGAGAACTATGGTTATGGCTATGGCTATGGCCAGGATAACACCACCAACTATGGGTATGGTATGGCCACTTCAAACTCTTGGGAAATGCCTAGCTCTGACACAAATGCAAACCCTAGTGCCATGGGTAGTGCCAGTGCTGATTCCGTTTTGTCCAGAATTAACCAACGCTTAGATATGGTGCCGCATTTGGAGACAGACATGATACAAGGAGGCGTGTACGGCTCAGGTGGAGAAAGGTGAGTGGACACCTGCCTAGGTGCTGAGGCTCTGCAGGGTCACCTCCTGCCTATTGCCCCTTGGCGTCTCCCTCTTCTGAACTGCCTCTTTCGTCTGCTTTCTCCTTCTTTGCTCTGCTGTCGGGGCTTCCCAGAGACTGCTTGGGGTCCAGTGCACTTCCCTTCTTTGGCCTGTGTCCCCTCCTCCCTCCACCCTCCCCAACTGCCTGATGGTGAGCCTCTCTTCCAGCTTTTAGAAAGAGGAACAAGCCCAGACTGGGCTGGCTTCACTGTACCCTCCGAGTGGCTCTTCTCAGGAGCATTGTTAAATGGCTCTTCCCTCTGGAGACAGCCATTTGACATTCTTCAGATACTTTACATCCTGCGCTCTGTCAGGGCAGGACAGATTGGGTTGGGTGTGAAGGGTGGGATGAACCCTTGGGGCTGACCACTGTGAGCTGCGCATCCCACATAAGGGACAAGGAAGATGTGGGCATGTCCAGACCACCCTTCAGTGCCTTATAAACATGTACCTGTTGAGCCTCAGAAGTGCCCGTGAGGAACTGTTGACATCCTTACTTTGCAAATGGGGAAAGTGAAGCGCATGCAGGTCACACCTCTTGCCCACAGGCACCCAGGAGTAAATAGTGGAGCTGGGCCTCCCACTCAGATCTGTCCTACCCCACAGCATCATGCTGTGGGCATTTGTCATTGTCTGAAGTGGTGCTGGCCTAGAAGTTCTTGTGCCCTAGTGAGAGGTTTCAGTGAGGAGGGCACATGTATTTCTGGCACAGGTTGGGGTGGAGTGGCCTAATGGCTCCAGCTGACAGATGGGAGAGAGCAGAGAGTAAGGAGGGGCCTGGCCAGGCACTGATGGGGCCAAGTGAGGCACCAGGACCACTAGGGGGCAGAGGGTACCAAGGGGACTTTTGCTTGCATGGGCTCTGTAGCAAGCAAAAAGTGTTGGGGGATGCCCAGCACATCCCCTGCCTGACAGTCATAGTGCTTGGAGCTGAGGCTGCCAAATTGCAGGCAGGGGGTGGGCGGGGGGCCGTGCAGTTGGGCTGACATTGCTGCTGGTGCCAGCTGCCTGTGTACCTTCTTGTGGCAACCTGGAGCTGGAGAGCAGGGTTGAGGGATGGAGTGGCAATTAATTGGGTAGCACATGCTGCTGGTGCTTCTTGACTACCCAGCTTTGGCAAAGAGACATGTGGGGTCTGGGCCTGTGGGTTGCAGCCATGGTTAGAACGGCTCTCTCTGGTGCCCTGTCTTGCGCAGGTAGAATGTTTGGCCTGCCTTCCCAGTTGCTATGTAGGATGTGATTCCCTGTCCTGGGCTCCAGAGTTGATATGAGCTCATAAGAACTCTTTTTCTTGTCCCTGGGCAAGGTCACATTGTCTTTCCTGGCAACATTCCTTGTTTTGTCTTCCTTTTCCTTTCGAGTGGTGATGGGCTTTGAAGGGTTTGGCAGTCTCTCGTGGGTGTCATCAGCCCCAGTGGACAAACACTGATGTGCTGAACTGCCCATGTACTGCAGGATGCTGGGGTGCTTGGCTCTGCCCCTCAAGCAGCAACCTTGGGTGTTGTGACTGCCACAGACACATGCACGTTTCTTATGGGCTGTGGGCTGTCTCTTCTCCTAACTGAGACCTACTTTACCCTAATAGTCCTTCTTAGGGTCCTCAAGCTGGTGTGGCCCACATGCAAGCTTGGGGACATCATCTGAGAGGCCCTTCTGGCTTCTAGAAGTCTGCTCCTGAGAGGCCTTTTAAATTGGCATTTCCAAATATTGATCCTCTGATGGGGATCAATGGGGTAGGTGCTGGAGTGGGTTTTCTGTCCCCGTGACAGAGAGGTTTGGTGGCAGGCAGGAGCAGAAGGGTGATAGGACCTGAGGCCCTCCCTGATGCTTGCCACCTGCCCCTGCAGATACGATTCCTACGAGGCCTGTGACTCGAGGGCCGTCCTGAGTGAGCGTGATCTGTACCGGTCGGGCTATGACTACGGCGAGCTTGACCCTGAGATGGAAATGGCCTACGAGGGCCAGTATGATGCCTACCGCGACCAGTTCCGCATGCGTGGTGGCGACACCTTTGGCCCACGGGCTCAGGGCTGGGCCCGGGACTCCCGGAGTGGCCGGCCGATGGCCTCAGGCTATGGGCGTGTGTGGGAAGACCCCATGGGGGCCCGGGGCCAGTGCATGCCTGGTGCCTCCCGGCTGCCCTCCCTCTTCTCCCAGAACATCATCCCTGAGTACGGCATGTTCCAGGGCATGCGTGGCGGGGGCACCTTTCCGGGTGGCTCCCGCTTTGGCTTTGGGTTTGGCAATGGCATGAAACAGATGAGGCGGACCTGGAAGACCTGGACCACAGCTGACTTTCGGGTAAGTGGAGGAGGCCTTCCTGTTTTGTGACTGAGCAGAGCGAGGGGCCTGGAGCCATCCACCCTTACCCTGCTCCCTCTTTCTGACCCAGACCAAGAAAAAGAAGAGAAAGCAATGTGGCAGTCCCGACGAGCCCGACAGCAAAGCCACCCGGACGGACTGCTCTGATAACAGTGATTCAGACAATGGTGAGGCCAGGCACTGGCATAACCCTGTCCTCTGCCCCTTGGGGCTCCTGGGCTGAGCTTGCTTCCTCTTACCTTTCAGACGAGGGCACCGAGGGGGAAGCTGCAGAGGGCACTGAAGGCGCTGAGCCTGTGGAGAAGGGCTTCAGAGCAGTAAGTGGCCCCAGCCCTGCACTCTCTCTGTCTGTAGGTGAGGCCTGTGAACAGTGGATCGCCTGAGTCATCTCTGCATGCACACATGACTAGTACAAGGAGGTGGAGGTCTGGTAGAGAGCACAAGCTGCTGGCAGGCTGCCTAACCAGAGGTTGGATTTCCTTATCAGAAAAATGGCAGAGTGAGCCCTCTGTGCAAGGGCTGTTGGGAGGATGTGAGGCTCCTGGCTCAGTGCCTGGCCTTGAATAGGGCCTTGTCATTTACAGCTGTTATGAACAGCTATACATGCTTTAACATTGAATTTTTGAAATTGTGTCTTAGGAAGGAGAAGATGAAGAGGGAAAAGAGGATGGGAAGGAAGAGGGCAAAGAGGATGCAGAGAAAGGTGAGTCTTCTGAGTGGCCTGGGTTCTGGGGTGGCTCTTCCAGGTGCTCGTGGTGGGAGGGGTCCAGCCAAGGGCAGGGTTTTGGCAGAAACGTGTCCAGCTTGGATCCTCCCTTGTGTGGCTGGGTATGTGCTGGTAGGGAGTAACCTCCTTCTTCACCCCCTTCCCACTCTGCCCCTAATCTTCCCAGACCGAGGCTATGGGTGGCGATGGTCCCTGCCTAGTACACTGGTTTTGCCTTCAGGTGGGGGCAGCAAGCAAAAGTGTGGGGGAACCCCAGGCACACCCCCTGCCCTCAGGCCCTTAGTAACATGCAGTTCTGAGTCCTTAATGGTTGGTGTCCAAGCCGGGACCCTTGGTGCAGTTTTTACGGCTCTGGTTTGCGTGTCCTTTCCCTTAGCGCCTCCACAGCCCCTGTTGGGAGTCCCTGTCCCCCTATTCAAGTGATGAGCGCCAGCAGGTACCTAACCATAAATCCAGCCTCAGCCTACTGTTGCCGTGGTGCCCAGTGTGAGGTGGGCAGGGCCATGCAAGCTTTGGGGCCTTTACCACTTGGAGGCTGCTCTTAGGCCCCAGCTGAGGCCTTCCTGCATCCTGCCACCTGGGCCCTCTGAACTTGTGCCAGTGTCCCCACTGAGACAGCCTCTCTTTACCTTCCAGCCTCCCTGTGGCCCACTCTGCAGAGTATAGATGTCCTGGAGAGTGGTGGGGTCAGCACGTGTCCTCCCCTCTTCAGGGCCTAGGCCAAAATCACTCCCCACCCATTCCAGGGTACCCAGCCCTGCTCACAGCCAGAGGCCTTGCTCGACAGCTGCTTTCAGAATGGACCCTCTGGAGTAGATGGTGGATGATCCAGCCAGAGGCCACAAACTGGTAACTGTGCTCCTCTGTTCCCACAGGGGCCCTGAGCACCCAGGATGAGAGTGGCCAGACCAAGCGCAAGTTGCAGGCAGGCAAAAAGAACCAGGACAAGCAGAAAAAGCGGCAGCGAGACCGCATGGTGGAAAGGTAACCAGCTTCCCTCCACCCCTTTGCCTCTGCCTCGCTCTGGGGCTGCCTCCAGGAGAGCAGGGCCATAGCTCTGCTGCCTCACCGCCCTCTGGCCTCCCTTGGGAGCTGCCACCTGCTCGGCCGTGCATGGACCCTGCTTTCCGCCAGGCCCAGCTCCCAAGGCCTGATTCGTCCCTTGCCCCTCTGCGGCCGCCTGGCGACCGCTAGCGACTTTGGCCTGAGATCTGACACTGCTCACCACCGTTGCCCAGAAGCTCCAGCACTAGGTCACTCAGCGCACGAGCCCCGAGGTGCACTGGGGGCCTGATGCCCCTGCGGGAGGGGGCCAGCTCATCAGAGACTCAAGGTCCAAGGCGCCTGTGCCACCCCAGCTAGCTGCCAAGAGGCCATCACCGTGCTCAGGAGAGATGGCAGCACCTGTGGGCTGTGGCAGCCTCGGGCCTGCCCTCTGCCCTGCCCGCCGGCCCTGTCAGGCCGGGCCTGTCTGCGGCTGAGCCCTTCACGCCCCTTGGTCGGGTCTGTCTGCCCTCAGGGCTCCCGCACTGGCGCTTGCCTCCTCCTCCTCCGCCTCAGACTCTTGCTCTTGCTGGACCTTCCTCAGCCTCGCCGGCGCCTGGCCCCTGGGCTCTCCAGACAAAGCTGACCCCGTGGCCCAGATAAGGACGTCCGGCAGAGGTAGGGACCTGCCCCAAGGCCTCGGTGGCGGCTGGCCTCCTCCGCCCCTTGCCACGGCGGCCTGCTCCAGCCCAGGCCCCAGACCCCGGGCTTCTGCTGTGGACACGAGGCCCAGACAGAGCACCTCGCTCAGGTGACTCCAGGCTGCCCTCTGGCAGGCCGGGCGGGCGCCCTCCTTCCAGCTCAGACTGGTCTCTTCTCAGAAGAGGAAGATGAGGCAGCAGGTGCCCAGGCCTGCTTGCCTCCCATCCCTCCCGACACCACCCCCAAGCATTCTGAGCAAAGGATGGGCTGGGCCTTTCAGTCCCTCAGACCCCAGAAGGAAGATGCAGCACCTTTTCGGGCCCTGCCTCGGGACTGCGTACTCCACTCTGCACCTCAGGGCTACCTGGCTCACGCCAGGGCATCCTCCTTCCGGTCCCCAGCTGGGCCAAGTACACAAGCTCCTGCCCAGCCTTGGTAGAGATGCCCTCCGGCAACCTTCCAGCGACTCCTTGCCTGTTGCAGCAGCTGCTGCCTCAGGCTTCAGCCTCCTGCCTACGGGAAGGAAGAGCTCCTCCCCTGTCCCCTACGTTGCAGTAACTGCAGCCTGCAGACGTTCTGTCCCTCTCTACACCCAACCCCACTGGTCCTAGCCTGTCCCCCTGCTGGGACCGTACTTCACAGGCCCATGAGCAAGGCCTGTTTCAGGGCTCGCAGCTGGGTTGGGTGAGGCAGCAGCACTGTTCCCTGGGACCCTCTTGATCTCAGTCCCTCATTTCCCTCCTGTGGCAGGATCCAGTTTGTGTGTTCTCTCTGCAAATACCGGACCTTTTACGAGGATGAGATGGCCAGCCACCTCGACAGCAAGTTTCACAAGGAACACTTTAAGTACGTAGGCACCAAGCTTCCGAAGCAGACAGCTGACTTTCTGCAGGTGAGCCTTGGAGTGGTACAGCTGCTTTTACCCTCAGGACATAGAGCAGCCCACACAAACCTTAATATCTCCTTGGGATCTCCGGCAGGACTACGTTGCCAACAAGACCAAGAAGACAGAGGAGCTCCGAAAAACCGTGGAGGACCTTGATGGTCTGATCCAGCAGATCTACAGAGACCAAGATCTGACCCAAGGTGAGGAGGTTCCATCCCAGTCCTATCAGGCAGGGCCTCAGCCTTCCCTCCTCTGGTTCTCAGAGTGGGGTCACAACACCCCTCTGTTCCCCCAGGGAGGGTCACTGAGAACAGCCTCAGGCCCACGTGGAAGTGGCAGGGTGAGGTGAGGAGCTGGTCTGCTGTTTTCCCCCAACTCCTGGGTCTTTCTTAGGTGCCTGGGACCAGTGGCAACTCCCCTCCTTCTCCCCTCTACAGAAATTGCCATGGAACATTTTGTGAAGAAGGTAGAGGCAGCCCACTGTGCAGCCTGTGACCTCTTCATTCCCATGCAGTTTGGGATCATTCAGAAGCACCTCAAGACCATGGATCACAACCGGAACCGCAGGGTGAGTGGCTACCAGTGCCCTCCCACCAGCCTGTGGGTTGACTGGGTGAGGCCACTGGGGAGGTCCTGGGGTTATAGCCCCTGCTTGCCTATGAGAAACTGCAGGGACTGCAGGGCGCAGGAAGATGTAGACATTTCCAGCCCAGTTCAGTCAGCGAAGCTACAGAGAGAGGGGTGGGAAATGGGGACTCTGCCTGGCAGGTGGTGGCATCAGAGCTAGACCTTAAGAAGTAAGGTCTGTGGGATATGGGGACCTCCATGTGCATATGGGTCAATGGCCACATAGGTTCAGAAACCAAACAGGGAGAAGTGTATGGTGCAAGTGTTGTTGGAGGAAGTATTGGACACAAGGTTCACAAGGGCTGGGCTGAGGGGCCTGATCTTGCTCCTGTAGGCAGCAAAGCTTTTAAGTGGGGGACCAGTAGGATTAGAGTCGGTGTTGGACTAGAGACTTCGGGCACCTGTTGTGGGAGGGAGGTTGGGGATCAAGGAAGGGCTGCTGCAGTATCAAGCCAGAGGTATGCCTCCACCTTGGAGATGAAGACAGGCAGGATAGAAGAGGTGTTAAGGAAGTGAACAGGAGGTTGGCATGAGGGAGTGACCAGAAGTCTGGGATGTGGCAGATTTCTGCCTTAGCTGGTGGACAGTGTTGCTGCTATGATGGGGAGGGCGGTATATGGTACAGGGAAAGGAGCGAGTTTGGCAAGAAATTGAAAAACTTCTGTCTTGCATTCCAGTGCATTCCCAGTGCCTATCACAGAAGCCAGAGTAGGTGGGGTTTTTTTGTTGTTGAATGGGTGACATCCTAGGTTAGAGGTGTCTGTTAGAGATCAAGTGAGGGTGGTGGGGCTTTGCAGTAGGGAAAGAGCTGAGAGGCTCAGGACCCGGTCTGGGCTAGAAAGGGAGTCTTGGGTGCCATCACCTGGAGGAGGCTGATGGGATTTATGAGCAGATAATAGCAGCAAAATGGTATAAGAAATAGCATTTCTCAACCTTTTTCCATGCCCATCAGATTCATCGCTGGTCTTTCTCAGTGCAGTGATTCTCAACAGTGGGATGGGTTTAGAGATCTGGCTTGGGTGGTTGAGGAGATTTGGGATTGGCATATGCAATTGAGAGATATGGAAAGATAAGGAAAATGTCCCTTGGCTTTGGCAGCAGAGAAGCTGTAGGGATCTTGCCAAGGTGAGATTCTTGGTTTGGGAGCTGATAAAAGGGGTATACCAAAAGAGAACAGAGAGCAGATTGTAGAGGCTGGACAGTGCATGGTATTAAAACTTGGAAAATCTGGATGAAATGAATGATAGCTAGCAAAAAATAAACTCAAAAGTGATTCTAAAGCAAGTTGAAAAAAAAAGAACAGCTGTAACAACCAGCAACTGTAGAGGGGATTGGAAGGGTGATAAAAGTTACTTTGAAGACACCAGAAGTAGTTTATAGAGATAGTTTCAATATAAACACTATATTTTTTAAAATTCCAGACTTAGAAGTGAATAAAAAGCTTCTAATTATTATTATTATTTTGGTGACAGCTTTATTGATATACAATTCACATACCATACGGTTCATCCATGTAAGGTGTACTAGTCAGTAGTTTTTAATAATATTCACAGTTATGCAGCTATCAGCACAGTCAATTATAGAACCTTTTCATCACCTCAAAAAGAAACCCATACCCTTTAGCTATCACTCCAACCCCCATGCTCCGCCAGCCTTAGGCAACCACTGATCTACTGTCTGTCTCCATGTATTTGCTTATTATGAACATTTCATAAAAATGCAATCACATAGTATGTGGTCTTCTGTGATCGGCTTCTTCAATTTAGCGTATGTTCAATGTTCTTCCATATTGTAGAATGTGTCAGAACTTCATTCCTTTGTATGGCCTAAAAATATTCTCTTGTATGGACACATACCTCATTTGGTTTATTCATTCTTTAGAATTTGGATTGTTTCTACCTCTTGGCTATTACGGATAATTCTGTTATGATGCAAGTTTTTGTGTGGACATGTATTATCATTTCTTTTAGACAGGAGTGGAATATCTGGGTCAAATAGTAACATTTTAACTTCCTAAGGAACTGCCAGATTGTTTTCCAAAGTGGGTGTACCATTTTATATCCCCATCAGCAATATATGAGAGCTCTGATTTATTATATCTCACCAACACTAGTTATTATCTGACTTTTTGATTCCAGCCATTCTAGTGGGTGTGCAGTGGTATCTGTTGTATTTTTCATTCGCATTTCCCTGATAACTGACTAATGATGTTGAGCATCTTTTCAGTGGCTTGTTGGCCATCTGTCTACATTCTTAGAGGTGAAGAAATGTCTGTTCAGATACTTTATTTTTTAATTGTGTGGTCTTTTTGAGTTGAGGGTTCTTTATGTATTCTAGATACAAGTACCTTATCAGGCATATGATTTGCGAATATTTTCTCCCATTCTGTGGGTTGTTTTTTTTCACCTTTTTAATGTGTCTTTGCAGCACAAAGTTTAATTTTTTTTTTTTTGCATTATGCGGGCCTCTCACTGTTGTGGCCTCTCCCGTTGTGGAGCACAGGCTCCGGACGCGCAGGCTCAGCGGCCATGGCTCACGGGCCCAGCCGCTCTGCAGCATGTGGGATCCTCCCGGACCGGGGCATGAACCCGTGTCCCCTGCATCGGCAGGCGGACTCTCAACCACTGCGCCACCAGGGAAGCCCCAAAAGTTTAATTTTGATGAAATCCAGTTTATCTATTTTTTTTCTTTTGTTCCTGTGCTTGGGGTATCATATCTAAGAATCCATTGTCAAATAAAAGATTTACCCCTATCTTTTCTTTTTTTAAAATATTTATTTATTTATTTTTGGCTGCGTCGGGTCTTCATTGCTGCTCGCAGGCTTTCTTCAGTTGCAGCGAGCGGGGTCTACTCTTGGTTGCGGTGCACAGGCTTCTCATTGCGGTGGCTTCTCTTGTTGCAGAGCACGGGCTCTAGGCACACAGGCTTCAGTAGTTGTGGCTCACGGGCTCTAGAGCCCAGGCTTAGTAGTTGTGGCGCACGGGCTTAGTTGCTCTGCGACATGTGGGATCTTCCCAGACCAGGGCTCAAACCTGTGTCCCCTGCATTGGCAGGCGGATTCTTAACCTGCGCCACCAGGGAAGCTCCCCTATGTTTTCTTTCTCTTTTTTTTTTTTTCTTTTTTTGCGATATGCGGGGGGCCTCTCACTGCTGTGGCCTCTCCTGTTGCGGAGCACAGGCTCCGGACGCACAGGCTCAGTAGCCATGGCTCACGGGCCCAGCCGCTCCGCGGCATGTGGGATCTTCCCGGACCGGGGCACGAACCCACGTCCCCTGCATCGGCAGGCGGACCCCCAACCACTGCGCCACCAGGGAAGCCCCCCTATGTTTTCTTACAATAAGAATTTTACAGTTTCAGCTCCTATAATTTTGGATCTTTCATGCATTTTAGTTAATTTTTGTATATGGTATAAGGTAAGGTTCAACTTCATTCTATTCCATGTGATTTTCCAGTTGTCCCAGCACCATTTGTAGAAGAAACTACTTTTTCCCTGTGACTGTTTTTTCTCATTTTCACTATGGCACCCTTGTCAAAAAGCAGTTGACCATAGCTACATGGATTTATTTCTGGACTCTTTATTCTTTTGTTCTCTATATTCTTATGCCATTACCACACTTTAGCTTCATAGTAAGATTAAGAATCGGAAAGTGTGACTCCTCTAACTTTTGTTCCTTTTTTTTCAAGATTGTGCCTTTGAGCTTCCAAGAATTTTAGGACCAGCATGTCAGTTTCTACAAAGAAGCCAGCTGTTATTCTGATAGGACTATATTCAATTTCTGTATCAATTTGAAGCGTGTTGCCATCTCAGCAGTATTAAGTCTTCCAGTCTGTAAATATGGGGTGCCTTTGCATTTATTTAGAGCTTCTTTAATTTCTTTCAACAGTGTTTTATAGTTTCCAGTGTATAAGTTTTGCACTTTTGGGGCTCTTAATTTATTCCTAAGTATTTTATTCTTTTGATACTATTATAAATGGAATTGTGTTCTTTAATTCCATTTCTGGGTTGTTCTTTGTATGTGTATCAAAATACAATTGATATTTGTATGTTGATATTTTATCCCGTAACTTCACTGAAGTTGTTTATTAATTCTGATAGTTTAGTGGATTCCTTAGCATTTTCTGTATATAAGATCAGTTATCTGCAAATAGAGATAGTTTAACTACTTCCTTTCCAATCTGGATGCCGTTTAATTTTTTTTTTTCTTCTTTAATTGCCCTGGCTAGAACATCCAACACAGTTTTGAAGAGAAGTATCTTCTTGTTCCTGATCTTGGTAGGGGAGGAAGCATCGGTCTTTGACCATTAAGTACGATGTTAGCTGTGGATTTTTCATAGGTGCCCTTTTTCTGGTTGCTGAATTCCCTTCTATTCGTATCTTGTTGAGTGTTTTTATTCTGGAAGGATATTGGATTTTGTCAAATGCTTTTTCTGCATTTATTGAGATGCTCATGTGGCTTTTGTTTTTTATTCTATTCGTATGGTATATTACATTAACTTGGGTTGTTAAGCCACGCTTGGTGTTCCTGGGAAAAATCCTACTTGGTCATGGTGTATAATTTTTTTATATGTTGTTGGATTGGCTTTGCTGATGTTTTGTTGAGAATTTTTGCATCTGTATTCATAAGAGATAATTCATCTGTGTTTTTTTGTGATGTCTTTGGTTTTGGTATCAAAGTAATACTGGCCTCAAAAAATGAGTTGGGAAGTTTTCCCTCCTTTTGTTTGGAAGTATGTGAAGAATTGGTATTAAATTGGTAGAATTTGCCCCTGAAGCCATCTGGACCTGGGCTTTTCTTTGTGGGTAACTGCTTTTTTTTCATTGCTAATTCTATTTCTTTACTTGTTATTGGTCTATTTAGATTTTCTGTTTCTTCTTTCTTTGGCTGCACCATGCATCTTTCAGGACCTTACTTCCCGGGCCAGGGATTGAACCTGGGCTCCAGCAGTGAAGGTGCCAAGTGGTCCTAACCACTGGAACACCAGGGAACTCCCTCTATTTCTTCTTGAGTCAGTTTCAGTAGTTTGTGTCTTTCTAGAAATATGTCTGTTTCATCTATTATCCAATTTATTAGCATACATTTATTTCTAGTGTTCCATTATAATCCTTTTTATTTCTGTAATGTCAGTAGTCCCCTTCTTTCTTTTTTTTTTTTTTTTTTTTGCGGTTCGCTGGCCTCTCACCGCTGTGGCCTCTCCCGCCGCGGAGCACAGGCTCCGGACGCGCAGGCCCAGCAGCCACAGCTCACGGGCCCAGCCACTCCGCGGCATGTGGGATCCTCCCGGACCGGGGCACGAACCCACGTCCCCTGCATCGGCAGACGGACCCCCAACCACTGCGCCACCAGGGAAGCCCCCCCTTCTTTCATTTTTGACTGGTAATTTGAGTCTTGTTTTTTTCTTGGTCAGTCTTGTTAAGGTTTGTTAATTTTGTTGATCTTTAAAAAAAATAAACTTATGGCTTCATTGATTTTTTTTTCCTCTTCTGTTTTTCTGTCCTCTGCTTCATTAATTTCTACTCCAATATTCTGCTTGCTTAGGTTTTTTTCTTTTTCTTTTTTTTTTTTTTTTGCGGTTCGCGGGCCTCTCACTGCTGTGGCCTCTCCCGTTGCGGAGCACAGGTTCCGGATGCACAGGCTCAGCGGCCATGGCTCACGGGCCCAGCCGCTCCGTGGCATGTGGAATCTTCCTGGACCGGGGCACGAACCCGTGTCCCCTGCATCGGCAGGCGGACTTTCAACCACTGCGCCACTAGGGAAGCCCGGTTTTTTTCTATTTTAATGTAGGCATTTATAGCTATAATTTTTTCTCTGAGTACTGCTTTCACTGTATCCCATAACTTTTGGCATGTCACGTCCTCATTTTCACTCATCTCAGGTTATTTTCTAATTTCCCTCTGATTTCTTTTTCTTAGACCCACTAGTTATTCAGCAGTGTGTCATTTAATTTTCACATATTTCTGAATTTCCCAAATTCCTTTCTGTTACTGATTTCTAATTTTATTCAGTGTGGTCAGAGAATATACATTCTATTATTTCAGTCCTTTTAATTTACTGAAGTTTGTTCTATGGCCTAGTGTATGGCCTATGCTGTGCCTTGTGCATTTGAAAAGAATGGATTTTCTGCTCTTGCTGTGTGGAGTGTTCTATAGATACCTGTTATGCTTGTTTGGTTTTATAGTGTTGTTCAAGCCTTTTATTTCCTTGTTGGTCTTCTGCCAAGTTGTTCTATGCATTATTGACAGTGGGATATCAGCTATTGTTGAATTGTCTGTTTCTCCCTTTATTTCCGTCGGGTTTTGCCTTATGTATTTTGGTGCTCTGTTGTTAGGTGCATCTATACTTAGAATTGTTATATCCTCCTGATGGAGTGACCCTTTATCCTTATAAAATGTCCCTTTCTGTCTTAGTAACATTTTTTGTTTTAACACTCTATTTTGTCTGCTATTAGTATAGCCAGTTCATTTTTCTTATGGTTGATGATTGTATATCTTTTCCCATCCTTTTCATTTCTATTTATTGAATCTATTGGATCTAAAGTGTATCTCCTATGAATAGCATATAATTTGATCTTGTTTTTCTATCCAGTTTGACAGTCTCTGTCTTTTTTTTTTTTTCTGTACGCGGGCCTCTCACTGTTGTGGCCTCTCCCGTTGCGGAGCACAGGCTCCGGACGCGCAGGCTCAGCGGCCATGGCTCACGGCATGTGGGATCTTCCCGGACCGGGGCACGAACCCGTGTCCCCTGCATCGGCAGGCGGACTCTCAACCACTGCACCACCAGGGAAGCCCAGTCTCTGTCTTTTGACTGGACTGTTTAATTCATTCACATTTACCATTATTGTTGATATTATTAGATTTACATCATTCTTCTATTCACGCTTTACTGCTTTCTTTGTATTAAGTATTTCTTTAGTATAACATTTAATTTTAATGGTTTTTTTGCACTGCATTTTGGGGAATTATTTTCCTAGTGGTTTCTCTAGGCCTTACCTTGTACATATTAACTTTTTAAGTTTTCCTTTAGATACAATAACTTAATTTCAGTGAGATTAAGTTACTCCTATGTACCTCTCTACATAGGAGGTTTTTGTTATGTAAAGTAGTACCTCTGTATGTGGTACAAACCCAATAATGTAATACAATGTAATTGTTACTTTATATAATTTGTCTTTTAAGGAAGCTGACAGAAGAAAGGAGAGCAGTTACATATTTCTAGTTTTTGTTATATTGGCCTTCTTATTGCTCATTACTGGTTCTCTTCATTTGAATTCTTCCTGTGGATTGAAGTTACCATCTACAGTCATTTCCTTATTAGCCCAATACAATTTTACTCCCCCAACCTTCTTTGTGCCATTATTGGCAAATATATTACATTTCTGTGTTACAGGCCAAACAATACAATTATTTATATGTATTTACAACTATATATATTTTTAATATTTAAATATATGTATGGTTTTATACAACCCCTTTTTAAACCAGTTGAGAAGACAGGAAAACATATTGCATTTGTAGTGTTTTTTGTAATTACATAATTACCTTTACTGTTCTTTCATGTGGATTTGCATTATTGTCTGGGATCACTTCCTTTCTGCTTGAAGAACCTCCTTTGGTATTTCTTATAAGGTCTGCTAGTATGTGGTATGTGGTTGTTGTAGCAAAAATCTGAAAACATTGTAAGTGTGCTTCAGTTGGGAGACATTCTGCTGTGTCCATCTGTGCACCTAAAGGGAGGAGGATAATGTATTGGCGAGTGAGAATAGTATCCTAATTGTGCATCTTTTTTTTTTTCCGTTCATAAAACTTTTTTTCCACTTAACATGAACTTAATACACGTGTTCTTAACAATTATGCTTGAATTGTTCATGAAAATCTCATAAGACATTAAAAAAGCCATCATCTCAAGTTCCATGTTAACTATTTTTACAGCACGTTAGTCAAGCATCAAAAAAAATCACAAAAGCAAAAAAAAAACTTAAGAAAAAATTAAATATATGGTGTTTTTTTTGTTTTACTGCTGTGCTTGATATACATGAAGTAGTGGATATCAAGCAATTCATTTTTTTTTAAATTTTTATTTATTTATTTTTGGCTGTGTTGGGTCTTCGTTGCTGCACGTGGGCTTTCTCTAGTTGCGGCGAGCAGGGGCTGCTCTTCGTTGCCATGTGTGGGCTTCTCATTGCAGTGGCTTCTTTTGTTGTAGAGCACAGGCTCTAGGCTCATGGGCTTCGGTAGTTGTGGCTCAGGGGCTCTAGAGCACAGGCTCAGTAGTTGGGGCGCATGGGCTTAGTTGCTCCGCGGCATGTGGGATCTTCCTGGACCAGGGCTCAAACCCGTGTCCCCTGCATTGGCAGGTGTATTCTTAACCACTGCGCCACCAGGGAAGCCCAAGCAATTCATTTTTACTGCATCTTGTACATTCGTTCTTAAGTTGCCTAAAACATTTAAATGCAAATATAATGAGTGTAGCAAAAATAATGAAAGCAAACAGCAGGTAACTTTATAAATAATGGAATGTGAACCGTTTTTGCTCTTATCCAGAGTAAATTGGGTCACAGCTAAAGGAACGCTTCTGTAGCTGTAGTGAGCGGTGTGCACATTGAGACTGGGTGTTCTGCAGATAACACATAGTTTAACGTTTAATATCCATGGGATATCTATTTCTACTACAGCCTTGTAAGTGTGCCAAACCTTAAAGTACCCACAACTGCACCTGCGACTGGAACCAGTTATCCCTTTTATTCCCCACAAGGACAAACCAATATGTAGGCAGTTTTCTTTTGTGTATCTTTAACTTGTTTCATTTTCAGCATGCATGAGGGCTATTAATATCTTCCCCAAGTAGTAGAGAAAAATATGTAAGGAAAAGAAGATGAAGGTGGGGAAAGGGAGTAGAAACAGAAAGTGAGATGATTTTCTGAAATGTGATAATAGAGTGGCTAGGGTAGAGTAGAGGTCCTGGAGATCAGCTTCCCCACCCCTCCAAAAATAGCTTTACCTGTTTTTCCTGTTCATGGCTTTATACTTGCATTACCATTACTTGCATTACCATTACTTGCATTAATGATGGAAGTAAGAGTTGCCTTCATTCTCACCACCGAGAAAATCATGTAGCATTTTGGTATAAATCCTCCCAGAGGGAAAGGCTCTGGAATGCTGTGCACACTGTCCCTGAGCCCTACTTTAAGGACCGCATGGTGTTCTTTTGAATGTTTGATTTACTTTAACCACTTCTCCACTGAAGAACATTAAGGTGCTTTCCAATTTTTCACTACTGCAATCAATGTGCATGCATGTTTCCAATTTTAAACTTAGGCTAGACTCTGGGAAGGAATTACTGAGAAATTTTTACTTCTGATATATTCCATCAAACTGATTTCCAGAAAATAAACAGTTGAGCCTCTCACCAACAGAGTATAAGTGTCTCTTTTCAACCTTTACATTTGGGGGTATAATTCTTCCTCCTGGGAATCCTATGGATTAAAAGGATGTATATCATTAAAATACACTGTTTGACATTCGTATTCCTGCTTTTATATCCTCCCTGTTTATCCTAAAGAGTTCCATGCATTTTAGGGCATTTGCCCCCTTGTTAGGTGTTGCACATTTGGTTTTTAGTACGTTTTTTTATTTGTTTGCTGCTTATAATTTTTAAGTAAGCAAATCAGATTTCTGCAGTACAGCTGTAAAGACATACGTCTGTAATCAGTTACATACAGTAAGTATGGTATGGAAAGATGGAGCATTTGAGCAAAGATCAAATCGGGTCGTGGCTCCATGCTTGTAGAGTGGACCCACGCTTGTACCCAAGGGTGTGCTTACAGAACTATGCAATCTGGTGGTAGTCATTGGCGGTGCTGGGCCCCGAGGTGGAGGTGGAGAGGTGTGCGGGTGTGAGTGGTCTCTGCCCGATCCGGCGGGGTGGGGTGGGGAGTTTTGGATACCTGGGGCAGCCTCTGCAGCCCTGCCTGCCTTACCCGTAGCTCATGATGGAGCAGTCTAAGAAGTCCTCGCTCATGGTGGCTCGCAGCATCCTCAACAACAAGCTAATCAGCAAGAAGCTGGAGCGCTATCTGAAGGTGAGCTGCACGCCCCTGGCATGCTGGCCCGGCCCCGGCCCCAGCCCCTGGTCCTGGTCCCGGCCCCAGCCCCGCGGGTCCTCCCTTTCTTCAGTATGGCGCCCCTCTCCGCAGGGCGAGAACCCTTTCACCGACAGCCCGGAGGAGGAGAAGGAACAGGAGGAGGCCGAGGGCGGTGCCCTGGATGAGGGGGCGCTGGTCGAAGCGGCAGGGGTCGCGGAGGGTGCAGAGGGCGCGCCGGCGCAGCCCCCAGTGCCCCCGGAGCCGGCCCCTGGGGCCGCGTCCCCGCCCCCACCGCCGCCCCCCGAGGAAGACGAGGAGGCGGCCGTGCCCCTACTGGGCGGTGCGCTGGAGCGCCAGATCCGAGGCATCCCGGGCCTGGACGTGGAGGCTGATGACGACGACGAGGAGGGCGGGGGGGGCGCTCCATGACCCGGGCCCGGGGCGGGCGGGGCCCGCGTGGCCGAGGCTGCAAGCCGAGTCTAATAAAGTTCTTCCCATCTTACCTCTTCCTCTTTTGTCTATGTGCGGCGCGGTCCCCGTGGGCGGGTGTCGGCACCTAGCCGCTGGGCTGTGTGTGCCTGCGGGTGGGGCCCGGGAGGGGTGGGTTGCGCCTGCGCACTGGCGGGGAGGAGAAGGGATACGCCTGCGAGCAGCAAGGCACCGCGGTCCGGACCAAAACTCCCAGGGTGCTGTGAACACCGATCCACAACAACCGGAAGGCCAGCTGGGGTGGTAAGGGCGGTCCCGCTGTGAACTCCAGCCAATGGTAGCCCGTGGAAGGGGTGACACATGCGTCTGGTCTACCAGTAGAGGACGGCGGGAAGTGCGTTGGGCGCATGCGTCCTGTGGTGGCTTAGAAAAAGGAGCTGCTGGCGGGCCGAGCTGAAGACATGGAGCAGGGCTACGGAGGTTAGTGTGGGTAACTCAGTGCGGGGTGGGACCGGCAGGTGGTGCCCGGGCGGCAGGGCCACCACCACGCAGAGGGCTGCGGGCCGGGGACTACACCCGAGCGCGGTTACCGCAGTCCGGCCCTGCGGCGAGGCGGCAGGGGCGCGCGCGCGCAGCTTATTGGATCTCGGCCCCGTCGCTCCCGGGGCGCTGCGTGCGGATTGGCCGACAGGGCCTGAGGAAGTTGGCAGATTTCGGCGTGCCGACGCTGCGGCGGGCTTCGGGGGGCGCCTCAGGCGGTTGGGGCAGTTTCAGTTCCTTAACCCTGGCGGGGTTGGCCGGGCCCTGCGGATCCTCGCCGCTAGCAGGCTTGCTGTCCCTTTTGGAAGACGCCACAAAATGGCGGCGCCGGGGGGCGGAGCTATGGCGCGAGTTTGTGGGGCGCGGGGTCTTCGGCCGGGAGCCGAGGTGGAACCGCTGCCTCTTTCCGGGCCGTCGGGCCTGTCCGGGGACCTGCGGGGCTTGGCTGGGGTCTCCGCGCGGCACACGTGATCTGGGGCGCCGGTCCCGGAAGCCGTATGGGCGGCGCAGGTTTGGACCCCGCCAGGCCCGCGGTGCAGAGCAGCGGGGCCTAGTGCGGCCTCTGCAGTGGTTAGGCTCACTGGGCGCCTACCGCGGACCTAGCTCGTGCAGATCGGGGACGACACATTTAAGGGTCAGATGCGGGGTATCTTGGTCAAAGCTTGGAAACCCGATGAGCTTTGGGGTCGTGACAGATTGGGGGCTTTCCTTAAGGCAGTCCTTTGTGGTGGCCTGGAAACGCCAGAGGGGCTGTGTGAGAGGGAACGTGCCCTTACTCACTTGGGTTTTAGGGCCTGCGGCAGGACGGACCTTCTTGGGCGATCTGCTCTCAGTCTTTGGAATCTGAGCCTCCTGGGAGGCCTTTGCTCTATGCTGGAAGCCGCGTTTGCCCGCAGGGAACAGTTGGAATATGCAGGGTTGGGCTTGACCCGGCGCAGATCCCTATTCAGGTGTATGAGGTTCGAGAAGTAAGCGATCTGATCATGGCTACCGCAGCGAAGGCGCATGTTTTGAAAGGTGGCAGCATTAGCAGGAGGCCAGCAGCAGGAATTGCAGAGAAGCAGAGAGGTCCTGAGGTGCATGGTGTGCTTGTGGCTCTACCTGGTACTCCTGTCTTTTCTGCAGTGTGACTGGATCTCACTCTTCTTTACCTGCCTCCCTACCAGAGTTTTCAGCTAGTAGTAATTCTGCTTTATGCATGCCCTTAGCTTGGAGAGGTCACACACACACACACACACACACACACACACACACGCCCATCTTCCTGCTTACTTAAAACCTTTTCAGACTCGGTTTAGATGCAGAGGCCTCCCTGAATCCTTCTGTAGCTTTTCCATCTAGAGTTATTTCCTAAGATTTGTTGAGGCTTAAGAGTTACTGTTTGGCCATAGGAGGCACCTCGATCTGGGTCCAGGTCCTTGTTCTCCTCAGCTCCATGTTCTTGGGCAAGTGACCTATCCTCTGGAGTCTCTGTGTACGACAGAGTAAGTAGTACCTATCTCAAGGGTCATTGTGAGGTTATGTGAATACCACATGCTCCTTAGTTAGACCAGTGCCCCACAGTTGGTCAGTTGCTGTTAGAATCACTGCTTTTCTGCTGCACAGATGTGGAAAGCTGTGTGACATGGGGAGGTCGTAACCTTCAGCAGGGTGACTTTGGATCAAGTCCCCTAACCTCTGAGCCTTAGCTCCCACAACATCTCTGAATGTCATTCTCTGAATGTCACAACTAATGTGTGCTGAGTGCCCGTCGTGTGTTGCATACAGTAGGCACTCAGTGGTTTGGGTTGTCCTGGTAGGAGAGAAAGGATGTATTTGAGAGAGAGGAGGCTTTGTAAAGGTGAAGTCGTTTGACAGGTATGAATGGTTGCCCGTGCCCAGCTCTGTGCCAGGCTCCAGGGACACAGATGAAGCAGGGCTAGACAGATGCTATCATGGGAATGTCTGGAGGGGCAGAGGGAGCCACCACAGAGAGGAGTGCAGTCTGATGCCTTAGGGCCAGGCTGAAGCCCTGGGACTTCAAGGCCCAGCAGAGCATTGGACGGTTCAGAGTCACACAGAAGCGAGGCCTAGAGAGGCACAGCTGTTGTCTCCAGATTTTCGAAGTTTGTTCTCAGTTGTGGGATACTTATGGCTGCTTGGGGTGGGGGCGGGGGACTGTGTCCTAATGATGAGCTAGCTGGTGGCTGGTTCTGTGTCTTCCTCAGCTGCGGGTTGAGGCTTAGGTCAAGGTCCCTCCTCAGGCAATGGACAGAACTGTCCCGGAAGCCCATCCACCTCCTCTTTTTTCTGCTTTGACCTCAGGCAGGTGGAGTGTGATAATGCAAAACCCAGCTGTGGGATGACATTTAAGGAAACATTGTTGTGGTTGTGCTGCCTTCTTGTAAGGCTGGCACTGAACTCCTTCAAGGAGATTCTTTTATGTTCCTCAGAGCATCTCAGAAGCACTTGTTCTCTGGTATGACACATATGACCCTAACTCACAGATCTGTTCACAGGCTATGGGGCATGGAGTGCTGGACCTACCAACACCCAGGGTAAGTGGGATGGACCTGCTTTTCAGGGAGGCATGGGCTACCCACCCCCCAGCACCAGCATGACATAGCTGGGACCAAGAAACCTTTTTTGTAAAGGGCCAGATAGTAAATTTGGGGGCGCTTTGCAGGCTACATGGTCTCTGTAGAGCAAAAGCCACCATAGACAGTTTATAAACAAGTAGGTAGGCCAGTGTGCCGATAATATTTACTTAAAGACACTGGAATTTGCATATCGTATGATTTTCATGTGTTGCGGAATAGTCTTTCTTTTAACAACTTTTGTTGTTTAATTCTAAGTAAATAACCGAGGGTATAACGAAAGGTTTTTATAATTAATAGACTTTATTTTTCAGTAGCTTTAGTTTATAGGATTGAGCAGATAGTGCATAGAATTCCATACACTCCCCCTACCTTCACCCCAGTACAGTTCCCTTATATGTTACAATTTATAAACCAATGTTGATGTATTGTTATTAACTATAGCCTAGAGTTTATATTAACGTTAACTCTGTTAAACAGTTCTATGAGTTTTGACAAATGTGTAAATGATGTGTCTTTTGTCAAAATTCGTATGTTATGAAGTATTCTTTTGATTATGTTTTTTTTTCTTTCCTGACCATTTAAAAACATAAAACCCATTCTTAGCTTGCAGGCCCTACAAAAACTGGGCTATGGACTAGATTTGGCCCGTTTGCTGACCCTGCTTGTGAGTCTATATCATGGTGCTAAGTGTGTCTGAAGTACCAGAATGTGCTTTTTGGTGGGCGAGGTTTTCTTCTTTTTGCCAGCATCTGTTCCAGGGGATGGGATGAGGGTTTACTTTGTTTTCTGAGCCTGGAGCTTGGCTCTAGCACCACTAGGAGCAGGGTGACTTTTCTGCCCATCACTGAGTTTCCCAGGAGGAGGTCTGTGTTATTCAGGCACATGACGACCCCTTGCTCAGTTGAGTTAGGGACATCATTTTCCACCAGTGCACTCTCTGTGCTGTTGGCAGTGCCTTAGTTCTGGCTCCTGGTGAGAACTGGCACTTTAGAAGGGCTCTCTACCTAGGGACCTGGCCTGGGCGGCCTCTTGGCTGGTGGCCCACGCTGGACAAGCTTCCTGGAAAAAGGCTGCTGTGTCCTTTCTGTTGCCCTAATGGAGGAGATCAGGCTTGCTTAGGAGAGAAGCCCTGACTGTGCTCTGCTGAGTGCTCTGTAGGAAACGAGTTTTACAGCTAGTGGATTGCAGCCTTTCCTGGCCATAATGGGCAGCCAAGGGTGCCTTCTGGAGCACTGACATAGCCACCCTCAACCCTGGCCTGTGCATAGTGGATGAGGCGATAACTGTTCTTCAGCGCCCGGCTGTGGTGGGGGGAGGGGATGTGTCTCAGATGCCTTTGTTTTGCAAACAAAACTCGTATGTTTTTGTTTCTTCTAAGGTGCATATGGAACTGGTGTGGCCAGTTGGCAAGGTAGGCCCTTCTGGGGGTCCATGGGTGGGTGAGTGGGCCTCCGATCAGCTACCTAGAGAGGCTGGGGTGCAGGGATCCCCAACTTCACTCCTAGACGTGCTCACAGCTGTTGTGAAGGCTCAACAGACTGGACCTGAGGTGTTGAGGAGGGCTGGGGGGCAGGCCTCCAGGGGAACTTGCTGGATATGGGGGGTGGGGAGAGTTGTGGTTGTATTCTGGGAGCAGCAGCTCTTTGGTGGGTCCGTCAGTAGTCCCAACTGCTGGCTCCTGGGCTCTCGCTTTGAATGAGAAGCAAGTCTTAGGATCTGGTTTAGAAAACCCATTGCTCAGAGTTGAGGCCGTGCCCCTGCCCTCCTCCTGCTGCCTCTTGGCAGTGTTGGGGTAATGCCAGAAGCACCTGGACCCATGACCCTTTTCCTTCTCCATGGGCAGTGGGTGCTCCTCCCCAGACTTGTCCACCATGGGCTGGCCTTGTGGCTGCTGAGATCTGATTTAGTTTTTCTTCCCTCTGTCAGGTTATGAAAACTACAATTATTATGGTGCCCAGAACACCAGCGTCACCACAGGAGCAACCTACAGCTACGGCCCAGCCTCATGGGAGGCCACCAAGGCCAGTGATGGCCTGGCACCTGGGGGCCCTGCCATGCATATGGCTTCTTATGGCCCAGAGCCATGCACCGACAATTCCGACTCCCTCATTGCCAAGATCAACCAGCGTTTGGACATGATGTCCAAGGAAGGAGGCAGGGGCGGGAGCAGCGGCAGTGGGGAGGGCATGCAGGACCGGGAGAGGTGATTATAGACCTGAGCCCTTCCCGGGGGATCCCGCATGCCCAGCTTTGTGTAGACGGGAGTGGGCACCTGCTCTTCCAGGGAGGGCTCTTCTCCAGCTCCCTCCTGAGTGTAGGATAGATAAATTGAGCCATTGTTGGGGCCGAGGCATGTAATAGGACTTGCTGGTTTCTTGAGTGGTGGGGCTTAGGGCATGACTGTTAGCTAAACTATGCCAGACTCCGTATTTCTGTTTCAGGCGCCTAGCAGACTCTCCCCATTCCTGTGGCCAAGGCTTCAGGCCCCTTTTCAACAGTGTTTGAAAGGGATTTTGGTCTGTTTTATTTCCTGAGCATTTAGGAGGGATGCGTGGTGGTTTGGCTTTGCTGTTCTGAATATAGGGAAGTCAGCTTTGCAGGAGGCGTTGAGGTGCCCGGACAGTGTGGTGATGGGTTGTGCTTTCTTTGCAGCTCCTTCCGCTTCCAGTCGTTCGAGTCCTATGATTCCAGGCCTTGCCTGCCCGAGCACAATCCTTACCGCCCCAGCTACAGCTACGACTATGACTTTGACCTGGGGCCCGACCGCAATGGTGGCTTTGGTGGTCAGTACAGTGACTGCCGGGACCCAGCCCGTGAGCGGGGCTCCCTCGATGACTTCATGCGGGGCCGAGGCCAGGGCCGCTTCCAGGACCGCAGCAACCCCAGCACCTTTATGCGCAGCGACCCCTTCATGCCACCTGCAGCCTCTTCTGAGCCTCTTTCTGCTCCATGGACGGAAATGAACTATGTGGGTGGGCGGGGCCTGGGAGGCCCCTCCGCCAGCAGGCCTCCACCTTCCCTCTTCTCCCAGTCCATGGCCCCTGACTTTGGCGTGATGGGCATGCAGGGGGCAGGTGGTTATGACAGCTCTATGCCCTACGGATGTGGCCGGTCACAGACCCGGATGAGAGATTGGGTATGCCCTTGCCAAGTTCTCATCTGCCTTATTTGCTTTTCCTTTTAAATAGCTTTGTCTGTAAGATTCACTCATATTTTAAAATGCACTTCAACTTTTAGTAAAAACGTACAGAATTGTGCATCCTTCACCACCACATAATTTTAGAGCGTTTCCGTCATCCCAGAAAGAAACCTCTGTTATTAGCAGTCATTCCCCGTTCTCTCCCCCAGCCCCTGGCAGCCACTAATGTACTTTTCTGTCTCTGTAGATTTGTTTTTTCTGGACGTTTCATATGAATGCAGTCATATAATACTTGGCCTTTTGTGTCTGGGTTCTTTCACTCAGCATAAAATTTTTGTGTTTTGGTTGGGGTGGGGGCGTCCAACCATGTTGTATTTCTTTGCTTTCTGAAAAGACCTTTTCTGTCCTTGTTCTCTGATCTTACAACCTCTTTGTTCTTCATTTCTCTGGGGTATGTTAACCGTCCGAGTAAGCAATGCATTGGAATATGCTTTTGTCTGTAGCCTAGGCGGAGAGAGTTTGATCGCTGCGGCCCAGATAGCTTGGGCAGGAAACGGAAGCAGTTGCAGATTTACGATGAGCCAGACACCAAACAAGCCCGGGCTGACAGTGAAGGAGATTTTTCTGAAAACGGTATGCCCTGGGGCCAGTAGGCCCAGCTGTGTATGAGTCAGTTGCATGCTTGGTGTTCTGCCTGCTTGTCTGGACAGGGGACACACAGGAACTCAAGGGCTGTGTGTGTCACCTGCACTCTCAAAATCCCCACTGTAGTCAGGACAAGCGCAGTCACTCTGGACAGTGAGTTTGGGAGGTGAAAACAGGGAGTGGGCCAGCTGCCGAGGTGCTGACTTTACCTATTCCTTTGTGTTTGGTAGATGATGGAGCTGGTGACTTCCGGTCAGGAGATGAAGAATTCAGGGGTGTAAGTTCGCCTTTACTCATCAACCTCCAGTGTCTCTAGTGTGGGATTTTTTCCTTACTTTAGTGTCTTCCTTACAAAGAGGCAGAAACAGTTGCTGCGGTAGGTTCAACTCTACCTCATGAGTAGATTTTTTTTTTTTTTTTTTTTTGCGGCGCGGGCCTCTCACTGTGTGGCCTCTCCCGTTGCGGAGCACAGGCTCCGGACGCGCAGGCTCAGCGGCCATGGCTCACGGGCCCAGCCGCTCCGCGGCATGTGGGATCTTCCCGGACCGGGGCACGAACCCGTGTTCCCTGCATCGGCAGGCGGACTCTCAACCACTGCGCCACCAGGGAAGCCCTCATGAGTAGATTTAATAATCAGATTTGCAGCTAGGTTTCTAAGAGTTTTCCACTTGCAACAATCCTTCTTTTCTTGAAGACCTTCCCAGCCCTCTCCCCAGCCATACCTGTGTCCTCGCAGTGATGTGCCTAGCTATACACGTGGTAACTGCAGTGGCTGTGTAGGCTGAGGCTTTCAAACAAGCGCCGAAGACTCATTTGCTGCCAGCTCTGTGCTGGTGCTGAGCTGCATCCTTGTCATTCAACTCTCAAAACCAGTCATGGGAGATGGGTGTTGAAGGCTGGCTCTTAGCCAGGACCATGCACAAGCACCTGGGGAGCAAGCCTTCGCCACCTCCTGCAAATTCTGATCCAGGTCTGGGGTAGGGCCTGGAAATCTGGGTGTATGAAGGCTTCATCCAGGTGCTTCTGATGGTCAGATGAATTTGGGGAAGGGGAGGAAGGGGCAGGATACAGTGAATTTTCAACTTTTCTGAGGGTCTTGCTTGCTCCATGTCTAGGTTGCTTAGATCTTGAGTCTGAAAATCTCTGCATATCTGCTGATTGCTAATTTAATCTTTAGCTTAATGTCTAAGGAATGGCCTCAGTTTCAGTTTTCAGTTAGATGAGTTGTTTTTATCTATACCTGGCTTGTTATAACGTAAACAAGTAGCTGGGAAACTTCATAAAGCCCATTTTCATTAAAGAGTGCAGGAACTAGCTTCCTACAAATCGAGGTTGCTTAACACAGTTGATGGATGGGCTCTTGGTCTTCCCATGTGCAGAACCGTTCACTTGCCAGAGGTAGTTCTCTAGCTTTAGGAAGAACTAAAAGCTGGACTGTGTCTTTAATAAAAAAGCAAGTTAGTCATCATCACAGAATCTCAGAAGGCAACCAGGACTAGTGAGAGGACACTCAGGCTCCATCCCATGGCCGTGGAACTTGTCCTGACACATTTTGGGGGTGTTCCTGGTGGCACAGCGACCACCAGGTGGTGGCAGGGTGCTGGGCTGGTCGTGGAGAGTTCTAGAAATTCCACCTCACGGTCTGACTTTGTGCCTTTTTAGGAGGACGAATTCTTCGAATCCGGGAGGCAGAGAGGTAGGCATCACCCAGCATCCCTTTGAGCTTTCCTGTGTCTGCCCAGCTACCTTGCACTCACTGCCTAATGCCCAGGCGGGCTGGGTTTCTGAGCGAGCCCAGGGCCTGGGTGGAGGGGCTTGTGGCTCAGGGAAGAAGAGGGGCCCTGCCTGCAAGGTGGGCCTTAGCCATGCCAGTCACCCCGAGGCTTTGCCTTGGAGTTTGGAGCAACACTTGCTGGAGACAGGTCTGTTTGCCTCGCTCAGTGCAGGCTGCAGAGGCAGGGGAAAACTCATCTCTGGGTGTCTGCAATAGCTCGCAGTGGTAGGGAAGGGAGAGTCTCAGAAATGCAAGAGAGAAAAGAAAAGGCGCCCTCCAGCTTGTCTTCTCTGCTCCCCCCTTGGCCAGTGCAGGTCCCTGTACTGTTCTCTCCTGGGCTTCATTCTGTCCACAGTTCCCTTGCTTGCCAGGCCAGGGCCATGCTCTCAGCCTCTGTGGTGGGGACACTGGCACGGCATGGGGCAGAGTTCAGACACCTGCCTGGGTGGGGAGCTCGGGAAGGGGGGGGACAGTCGGGACACTCAGGCCCAGATCCTCCAGAGGCAGTCACTGCTCAGCAGATCTCACCAGTTCGAGCGAGGGAAACCTAAGAGACCAAAATAAGCAGCAAGAACAGAGCAGTGTTAAGCCCTTCAGGGGGATGTGGAGAAGCAGCCACTTGTTTCTTTTCCTGTTCCCATGGGTCTGTCCATAGCTGGTTTCCCCTAAGAATCACAGGCTGCCTCCTGTGTGACTCTGCTCCCGTAAATTCTGAAGACTCCTGGCTTAGATGCTCCTTCTCTCATATGTTCAGGTTTAGCCAACCCTCTGAGGTCCTCCTGCCCTGTTTATTGAGGCAGTTAACGTTTATAGCATGGGACCACAGAGAGCATTTTGCAGCTCATGCAGCGGGGTAAATGCTAAAGCAAAGGTGACGTGTTTATTGCGCGCAGGTCCTGCTACCTACCCGGGATGACTTTGCTATTAAACAGCAGTAATAGTTTCAGGCAGTGACCTCTTGCCAAATATCCCACACGCCCTTTTGAGAGGCTTCTGAGCAGCGCACGCCGGTCGCCATCTTCGTGGGACAGTCTCGTGACTGGCATCAGGGGTAGGGGTTACAGTTCAGATGCTTATCCAACCTTTTTTCAGTGTCTGGCCCTGGCCCTGAGCCGCGGTGACCTGGCCTGGCCTCGCCTCATGCTGGGACTCTGGGCTGCACAGCTCTCAGAGGAGCTCCCACACTGGCCCCACGGGATGGACGGAGGACCAGTTGGTCTCTTCCCATTTTTATTTCTGGGATTGCTTCCCACATATTCTTGGGAAAGCCCTAGATTGACGGTTTTTGTGAGAGGAAGATAGAGTTTGGGCCACCAGGGATTGTCAGACCTGCTAAGGCCCTAGTTCAGAGGAGGCCAATGGGACAGTTGTCATGGTCCACCTAGAGGTGGGACGGAGGGCAGCAGAGTGGCTTGCTTTATTTTCTGAGGCCTTCCAGCTGCTGCCTCTTTATCTGGGAAGAATTGCTTCTCTCTCTCCTTAAGTAACATTGGGAGAAGACCCAATTGTAGGGTGCTGGATTAGAAAAGCAAGATAGGGAAGGACACAGAGAGCAGGTGGGCCATGGTGTGAGTGGGATGGGCGGGCCATGTCCCTGGCCCATGCCAGCCTTATCAGACCATGGGGGGAGTGAGGTGACTCCCTTGGGAACTACTGAGGGTTCTCATCAAAGGCCACCCCTGTTGGGAGCCTTTGACAGCCCTTTGGTACCTCAGGGTGTCCTGCCCCCGCCATGTGTGGAGGCCGTGGCAGGGCATGGGGTGTGGTGGCCGAACTGTGGCCCCCATTCAAGGCCCTGGTGCTCAGCTCATCTGCAGGCTCCTCAGAGTGTCTCGAAGGAACTTTTCTGTTGCAGGAGAGAAGGACGATGAGGATGATGAAGTGAAGAAGAGGAGGGAGAAGCAAAGGAGGAGAGACAGGATGAGAGACCGAGCAGCTGACAGGTGAGGAGGCAGGCGAGGTGGGAGGTGAGCACTGTCAAGACTCCCCTGAGCTCATCTGTCATCACTCCACATGCAGGGGGGGGCCTGGTTTGATCTTCTGACTCCAGGTGTATGTCAGAAAATCCAAGTCAGGTCGATGGGAGACAAAACTTGGGAAACACACTGAATCTTATTCTTGCTGGTGGGTCTGTGTGGCCTCACATTCCCAGCTGGCGGCTCTCTTGATTGCCCTCCTGCAGGGCTGTGAGGAGTTCCCTTGCCCCCTGGCTTGTGTCTGTCATCCCAGACAGGTGAAGTTCATTCAGCATAGCTGCCAAGAAGGTGCTTTGGGTCCCTCGTCCACATAAATCCAAACCACCTGTGGAGTTTGATGTGACGATTATATATGTATAGTTGCTACCTTCAAGGTTTTGTCTCTAAATAGAAAAAAATGCAAAAGTGCAAACCCCAAAGGGCTGTGTGCTGTGACCACACCATGTGCCTCTCCCCGTAAACCACAGGTGGCCACGTGAGTGCGTGGTTGATGAGGCCCATGACCACAGGTGGTTATGTCTCTATGCACAGGTTCTCTTGATGACTTGGAAGGGAACCCTTGCCCTTGAGGCTTAAATGGGGGTAGTGGTTTCCCTGTGCAAAGAAATGCTTAGCGAAAGAGCTAACAGTAGAGGCTGGAAAGCCAGGAACTGAAAAGTAGGAGTTCCAAGTGTTACACAGAATTCATTGAAATCCTTGTTTTTAAACAGATGAATAAAATGACAGGTATATTAGATCTGTTTTCATGCCACATGGGAACTGAGATGACTTTTTTAAAGGAATCTTTAACATACCTAGTGACTGAAGATCCTCAAAGAAACTTGGAGAAATTGTCATGGGGGAGGTAAAGTTGCAGCAGGGAAGTAGGAACCCTGTATTTCCTTGGTAGCTTACCGAGAGTCCTGCACATAGGGCCTGGGAGATTTCCCCCTTCACTCCTCTTTCGGGGGTATCTGCAAAGGCAAGAGTGTCTTGTGGCACTTGTCCAGAGATCAGAAGGCAGGCGTTGGGGGCCAGCAGATCTCTAAGTTGGCAGGGGAGGACTCCTGAGTGCCCCAGGGCCTGTGCTATTACACCCCAAATGGAGCAGAACTGAGGGAAGCAGCACCCACTGTGGGGGTTTGGTGGTGTGTAGCGTGCTCTCCCCTTGCCGTACAGCATGCATGCATTTGGTGAGATTTTGAAAGCGCACAAGAAGCCTCAGTTTTCCTTCATAGAACTTGATTGTGATGTCTTTACGTTGAGTCCCATTGGAGAATTGATCTTAGGATATGTGAGTTTTGAATTGTGTGAGGTCTTCGGGAGTTCCTCTGTTGTATTAAATTGGGGTTGCCTTGTATCTTCTGAGTGGCTGCAGAAGGAGACATCTGAGAAGCTATGAAGTTAGGTACTAGGCCCCCAGAGCAGTGGGCTGGAGACTTAGGGAGCTCACAGTTCTGAAAAGTCTCCACCTTTGGCTGTTCTCTTGTGAGCCTTTGGACCAAAAAGAGTGGTTAGGTAGTAAAGTGCTACGTGAATCATTTTCCTGAAATACTTGCAAGGTTGTACTCTCATTCTGAAGGTGGGGAAGCTTGGGGTAACTGCTACTCTGACACCCTGTGACAAGTCAGAAGACTTAATTCAGAAATTGCTTTCCCATTTCCATTTCAGTTCTAAGCAGAGATGAGTTGGTTATCTGTGCATCACCGCTTTTCTTTTTGTCTTCCTTCTCCAGGATTCAGTTTGCCTGTTCCGTGTGCAAGTTTCGTAGCTTTGAAGATGAAGAAATCCAGAAGCATCTGCAAAGCAAATTTCACAAAGAGACACTGCGGTTTATAAGTACCAAATTGCCTGACAAGACGGTGGAGTTCCTCCAGGTAAATCACGCTTGGCCTCCCATCACGGCATTTCCCAGATCCTGCAAGTGTCAGATCCCTCACAGAGAAGGGAAGGGAAATAAGAGGCCTAAACTTGGTCAAGATTTCGTTTTCCAGAATAGCAGTGTACAAGTCCCGAAGTCAGAGGGACAACTGAGAGCTCCCGTCATTGTAGTTCCCACTAATTCTGCCCATGGAGCTGCTCTGATAGCTGTCTTCCCTTCCTTGGAGCAGCTGAGATAAGGCTGTCACTGCCCCCCATGGGCTTGGCAGTCACCCTTGGGGGGCTGCCTCTGGTGCAGTTGGAAAATATCCACATGTGTCACCCTCTCATTTCCTTTGGTGCCATCTCACAACCTCTCTAGGAATACATTGTAAACAGGAATAAGAAAATTGAGAAGCGGCGTCAGGAACTGATGGAGAAGGAAACCACAAAACCAAAACCAGATCCTTTCAAAGGTGAGTTGTGATCCTGGGGTGTGTGCTATTCCAAATCACAGAGCCCAGCTCGGGGTGGTTGAGCATGTGACGTGAAGACAAGTGGGAGGGGCGCTTAGCAGGGGAAAGAAGCCTTCAAGTGTGGCCTAATGTAGATGACGCCTCTACTGGCAGCTTATTGGAGTGACATTAAGCACTCTGATGTTTTTTCCTCCTTTGAAGAGAAAGGACCAGAAGAATGAGAAAAGTTAAGTATAAAGTTGCCAGGTGTAGAGGCCATTTGTCTGTCTCCATACTCCTTCTGGAGGGCAGGTGATGCCCGTCTTAGATTCTGTCCTAACTGTCCTAACTTAGAGAGGGGCTACAGGGAGAAAACGTGGGCCTTGATGGGGAGTAAGTGGGAAGAAAGCATCACTTGCATGCTGTCCCAGATCCCACAAGACTTGGGTTTTGTCAACAGGGATTGGCCAGGAGCACTTCTTCAAGAAAATAGAGGCTGCTCACTGCCTGGCTTGTGACATGCTGATCCCTGCGCAGCCCCAGCTCCTCCAGCGGCACCTGCACTCTGTCGACCACAATCACAACCGCCGGGTGAGTGCCCCCCTGATGCTGGGTGGGGCAGGCAGTCCTGGCTGCTAGTGGGAGGGGTTCCGAACTTTCTGTCTCTTATGGGGAAGCTAACATCTTTAGGGGCTTTTGCCATATACCGTCAAGTCCATCATTTCATTAGGTGGTTATAAAATGCACCCCAGTTTCTATTAAAACGTGAGAAAACTGTGTTGCTTGAGATTGACTAAATCCAGTAGCTGCAGTTCTCCTGGGTTGAGAATGTTCTTTGTAAACCACACGGGTAAATTCCCCAGTTGCTGAAAAACTGGATTTCTTATAAGCTGAGGCTGAGGGCCACCCAGAGCAGAATGGCCTAGGGGACCCAGGACTAAGGACTGGTTTGATCCTTACTAGCTGATGGGGCCTGAGGCTAAATGTTTAGCTCAAGGCGTTGGCAATTTTTTTTTTTTTTTAAAGGGTCAAATTGTAAATATTTTCAGCTTTGAAGGCCATCAGGTCTCTGCCTAAAGCCTGCCTAACGCCTCAAGTCCGCTGCTGATGGGCAAAAGCAGCCAAAGGCCATAAGTAAAGGAATGGGTGTGCCCACGTTTGGTCTGCGGGCTGTAGCTCGCCAAGCCCTGGTTGAGCATCTCTGTCTATCGTTGGTTTACCCTGACTACCAAATTGGAGCTACCTGCCCACCCGTCTCCTGGTATTATTAAAGATCAGCCAAAAACCCCTGTACAAATATGGGATTATCATATGAATGTGTCAAGCTCTAGAACAGTCAAATGGTTGCAGCATTCAGACTTTTGCTCTAGAATTTACTTGTAAAGTCAATAAAACTCAAAAAACTGAAGAAAAAGCTTGCCCTTTTCCCCTACTGAGTCCACATAGCTTCTGATCTGTAAATGTTCTTATTTCATCCTTGCTTGTGCACATAGTATACATCAGTCGTGTGCCTGTGCTTTTGTCTTTCGAGATTATCAGACTTTTCTAACACTATTTCACAATCTCAGTTCCGGTGCCTCTCCAGTGCCTTCTTTCTTTCATTATTGGAGCCTAGCATTTGGGGACTTACCATAGTGAAGAAAGATGTTAGTTGTCTCTCTACATAGGACTAATCTCAGAGCAGCTGAGTGTAACCAGGCTGATTTGTTCTCATGCTTCTCTATGCATGCCATTTTTAAAAGCCCATGTTTGATTCCCTTTGTAGTTGGCTGCTGAACAGTTCAAGAAAACAAGTCTCCATGTGGCTAAGAGTGTTTTGAACAACAGACATATTGTGAAGATGCTGGAAAAATACCTCAAGGTTTGTGCTCAGGAGTCCAGTAGATGGGAAGAGCTTTTGAGATGGAGGATGAACTAACTCTGGGGGTTTGGAATTATATCCAGAGTGCAGTGTTTGGCATTTCTGAGTCTTTTGAAGAATTGAGAGATGTTGGAATGTATCGGGCTTGGGATTCCACAACTGCGCATTTCCTGAGACTCACTGCTTGCCTGGGAATTCTGGAGTTTGGTCCTACTTGATTAATCTGTGTGATGGTGCTGACTCTCACCATGAGAAACCCTGACTATCCATAAAATACCAAGCAAAACGCTGGTGAGATGCTTCAAAACAAAGCAGCAAACCAAAGTAAATGATAATGGTCCAGGTAGAAGCTAAAAACAAGGTTTTGCGGGCAGAGACAACCAACAATGAGATGGGGAACGAGGGGGAGGGAAGAGCCAGTGGTGCCATACTACGGAGTAGCAGGAGCAGAGTAAGAAAAAAATCCCAAAGAGGGCACCCTAGCGAGGAGGCTGCTTGGAAGAGTCTCTGGTTCCTCCCTGGGAAACATATTTTGCTAAGTGCTCAGCCCCATGACTTCAGCGTTCAGGGCTGGGAGTTAAGATTCAGCATAACCTGACTAGGATGTGTTTGCCCTCCTCTCAGTTATTAACTGCTTCAGTGTTTGACAGTTCATTTCAACCATAAAGGGATAGAATCTAAATAACCGGTTTAAGAACCGTAACTGATCAGTGTTCACTTTGTGGCTTAAACAGACTTAAAGTTCCTGGAGTCAGCTGTAGACTCAAGCTTCTAAATAAGTGTCTTTGTTTTTGTTTTGGGTCCCACCTTGCGGCTTGCGGGATCTCAGTTCCCCAACCAGGGATTGAACCCTGGGCCATGGCAGTGAAAGCCCAGAATCCTAACCACTAGGCCATCGGGGGAACTCTCTAAACAGCGTATTTTAAAACACATTTTCTAATCTGCTAGTGATAATGTTTAGTTTACTTTTTCTAAACTAGACATAGTTTTAGCATATGCTCATGAGAAATTCAGCTTCTGAGAGAGGTACACTTGGATTGAATCCTGACTGATGTTTAATGGCTGTGTGACCTGGCAAGTTAACGATCTTTAAGTCTCATATCCTTCTCTGTAAAACGGGGATAACCTTCATGCCTGGGCTGAGTGCTTAATCGAAACTTAAGAAAGAGCCTTAACTTCCTGTTAAAATGAGGCTTTTTTTTTTTTTTTTTCTTTAATTGGGTTAAGAAAGCCTAGGTCTTTTAAACGTTTCCTCACCATTACATGCTTGAATAATAAGTGCAAAATAGTACTGGTGAAGCTTTTCTGAGATGTCTTTTCTGAGTCTGTGGGCTCTGAGCAGCTGTAGGATTGACTCACCTGGTGTGATTTAAAAGGTTTCTCTTGACTCTGCCCATTATAAAAAGATAAACTCCCAGCAACCTGAGCCTCAGTCTCTCATTTGGACAGTTCTTTAGACTGCACTAACCTGTGTTTCCTCTTCTTGGCCAGGGTGAAGATCCTTTCACCAGTGAAGCCGTTGATCCAGAAATAGAAGGAGATGACAATTTAGGAGGTGAGGATAAGGAAGAGACGCCGGAGGAGGTAGCTGCCGAGGTCTTAGCTGAGGTGATTACGGCAGCAGTGAGGGCAGTAGATGGGGAAGGAGCACCTACCCCGAAAAGTAGTGAAATGCCGGCGCAAGAGGAAGGCCCTATGGACACAACTGAGACCACTAGTGGTCCCCACCCTGGAGAGCAGCTGGAAGCGGAGGCACCCTGTGGAATGGCACCTGAGAAGGGCAACACTGAAGCAGAGGCTGGAGGTGAAGCTGCTGAGGCTGGAGGTGAAGCTGCTGAGGCTGGAGGTGAAGTTGCTGAGGCTGGAGGTGAAGTGGAAACCCTGGCAGCAGAGTCGGAAGGCACCTTGACAGTCACTGCTCCTGTCCAAGCTGCTGCAGAAGCCGAAGTGGAACAAACTGATGCAGAGTCCAAAGATACTATTCCCACAGAATGATCCTCCTTTCCCTGTTTCAGGGGATGTGTTATATAATGCATTGTTCTTTCTTCTTTGGTTTATAAGCAGTACTAGGGTATATGATGCTGGAATACTATTTTGGTGAAGAGACCCAGCCGTTTCCTTCAGAAAAGTGTACCTCACAGGCTTGTCTTAAGAGTTGCGTGGCTTTCTGCCTTGGTTTGAAGGCTGCAGAAGCTGTACATTCCCACAAGTGGCTGTGACATCTCTCTTTACACTGTAGTTGGAATAATAAAAGTTGGATAAGTAGATTTTGGTGACACTTTGCTTGTTAAATACAGCCAGTGGCTGAATGCACCACCACAACCACCAACACCCCTGCCCCCCCCCCGCCCTGTATTATTTTTTGGTCTGGGAGCAGTTCAGTACTAGGATATATCTTGCTTTATAAAGGATTTTTTTTTTTAAGTTTCATGAATTTGCTTTGGCTTCAGTTTTTGATCTCTGCTTTTGTGGTACACTGTATGGTATGTGGTTCTCCTTCACAAGATGTAGCAGAATCTTGTTAACATGCGATGTTGATCCTGTCACATCACTGAACTCTCAAAGGCCTGATGAATCTGACACACCTGCACCATTAGAAGCATACCTACTTACCCCTCAAGAATGGGAACACTTTGCCCAGGGCATTGTTTCCCAATCTTTAGTCCTTGGTGAATCACCTTTACAATGTTTTACCTCATTTGTGTTCCACCTCTGCATTACTTCAGGGTTTTTTCGGTTTTGTTTTTCTTTAAGTTGAGTTACTTCTACTTAAATATATTTAAAAAGAAAATTTGATGTCTCATGAATGGAAAACCAGTATAAATTGCCATACATAGATACTATCCGTGGAAAATGAATAAACATTTTATTTTAGATAAATACTGTTGCTTTGGAAGTTTCTGAATCTGTAAGAAAGAAAAGCCAGCATGTGTTAAAGGGTAGTAAGCAACAGTGATACTTTCATATAATCAAAAGAATTGAAAGATACCTCCCTTTTGAAATGATACCGCTGGGTCTGTTTTCCTATAAACCTTTGAACTGTCACATTTGGGGAAGCATTGGCCAGTGGGAAATCGTTAGGAAAGAGGTAGCAGAATACTTGATGAGCATCTGTTGTGTACCAGGTGCTAATTCATGATAAAAATTAGATATGGGCACTGCTCTCAAGGAGCCTTATTGGAGATGTGAGATGAATATTTATGAAAAAGTCAATGTTAGAACTAAAAACAAATAAACTGCTTAGTAAGAAGAAACCGGTGCCTATGAATCTTTTCTAAACATTGTTCCTTTTACTGCACAGATGTGGCTTAGTCACAGGTTATGCGTGCCCTTTGAAGCTTGTTCTCTTGAGGCCAGAAGGTGGCACTGACCATCAGTAGCCTGAAAAAGGATAACAAAACTATGAAACTGCTTTTTTTTTTTCTTTTTGGCCACACCACGCGGGATCTCTGTTCCCCAACCAGGGATTGAACCTGCGCCCTCAGGAGTGGAAGTGCAGAGTCTTAACCACTGGACCACCAGGGAATTCCCTTGTTTTTCTTGTAAAATTAATACAAGTCTTGCCATGGAATCTGAATTTCAATTAAGTTCTTTCACTACCACCCTCGCACCCCCACCCCGTGTGAAATGACATGGATCATTTTATTCCTAAACTTAGGTTAAACCAGGCCCTTCCTCATTCCCCAAGATGGGGAGTCATTACTCAGGCTGCACAAAGGGGTGCCCTAATATTCCTGAGGTGACAGGAATAAGTTGCAAGCTTCCTCATTGCAAACTAATATCGGTTATTTCCCATATGTAGGGGAGAAACCTGAGAGGGACGTTAAGTAACTTTTAGGGCCCCACATTAAAGATGGGGGACTACCGAGGTCAATACACAGGTCCATGAGACACCAATGGCCGTGAACTTTCCATAGAGCACCTTTATTATTTAAAAACAGGTTTAGAGAATTTGGCAATCTCTGCTACTGGCAAGCAAAAAAATCTTAGGAATGGCAACCTAGTTTCAACTTTTGGTAACATGGTGGGCCTATGTGATTTCTTTGGGTTTTTATGAAATACTACAGTTGCTAAAGGGGAAACAGTACAATGTAATGAGCAAAGTGCTCATTCAAGAGTACATAATCAGTATTAGTAAATCCTCTTGGACTTTGGACCATAAAGAAATCACTTCTGCTGAAAGTGATCCTTGCTCACCAGAAGTGCAGCTGGTGGTGATTAGACAGGCACAGTAGAGTTGAAGTAGAATTTTAGCACTAACAGAGTAGAAGAGCCTTTTAGCATTGGGCCACTTCCTTTATCTTGTATAAGGACACTGTGAGGCCTATGAGGTTTAGTTGGTATGTACCTCCTCTCAAAAACACTATGTGGTTGAGCATATACTTTATATATATATATATATATGAAATAGGAATTCAGTTTGGGGGACAATATGAATATGGTGGGGTAGGGGGCAATCTATCCATTCTCACAGAGTTGGTTATCAGAATTAAGTGAGATAATAAATACTTGGCACTACTGAAAAAGTGGTTTCTAAGCTCAATGGTTTTGGGGGTTTTTTTCCTAAGAGGTAAAATTCAAGTAACAAAATGGGCCATTAACCATTTTAAAGCAGACAATGCCATGGCATTTGGTACACTCACAAAGTTGTGCAACCATCACCTATAACTGGTTCCAAGACATTTCCCTCACCCTTAAAGGAAACTCCTTACCCATCAATAGTCACTTTCCACTCCTCCTCCCCAGTCTCCTGACAACCACTGATCTGCCTTCTGTCTCTGGATTTATCAATTCTGGTTGTTTCATATAAAGGAAACCTACACATGACATTTTCAGTCTGGCTTCTTCACTAAGCATAATGTTTTTGAGGTTCCTCCATGTTGTAGCCTATATCAATACTTCATTCCTTTATATGGCTGAATATTCCATTGTATATATATACTACTACATTTATTTATCCAGTTATCCAATAATAGACATTTGAGTTGTTTCTACCTTCTGACTATTATGAATAGTGCTTCTAGGAACATTCGTGAACAAGTATCTGAGTACCTATTTTCAATTCTTTTGGGTATTTACCTAGGAGTAAGATTATTGGGTCATATGGTAATTCTTATGTTTAAAATTTTGAGGAACCACCAAATGCTTCCACAACAGCTGCACCATTTTACATTCCCATCAGCAATTTGCAAGGGTTCCAATTTCTCCACATCCTTACCGACGTTTATTTTCCTTTTCTTCTTCTTCTTCTTGTTTGATTCTAGCCATCTTAGTAGGTGTGAAGTAGTACCTCTTATCTCATTGTGGGGTTTTTTTCCTTCGTTTTGTTTTGTTTTGTTTTTCTTTTGGCAACATCACGCGGCTTGTGGGCTCTTAGTTCCCCCATCCAGGGATTGAGCCTGGGCCCATGGCCCTGAAAGCGTGGAGTCCTAACCACTGGCCTGCCAGGGACTTCCCTCATTGCGGTTTTTTGTTTTTTAAAATTAATTAATTAATAATTTTGGCTGGGTTGGGTCCTCATTGCTGCACGTGGGCTTTCTCTAGTTGTGGCAAGCGGGGGTTACTCTTAGTTGCAATGCGCGTGCTTCTCATTGTGGTGGCTTCTCTTGTTGCAGAGCATGGGCTCTAGGCGTGCGGGCTTCAGTAGTTGTAGCTTGTGGGCTCAGTAGTTGTGGCTCACTGGCTCTAGAGTGCAGGCTCAGTAGTTGTGGCATGTGGGCTTAGTTGCTCTGCAGCATGTGGGATCTTCCCGGACCAGGGCTCAAACCCGTGTCCCCTGCATTGGCAGGCAGATTCTTAACCACTGCACCGCCCGGGAAGTCCCTGTCTTCTCGTTAAGTTGTAGGATTTCTTTATATGTTCTGGATACTAAACACTTATCAGAGAGATGATTTGCAAATATTGTTTTCCATTCTGTGGGCTGTCTTTTCACTCTCTTCATAGTGCCCTTTGATGCAAAATAAATTTTTTTGTTTTTGCTTCAGTCCTAATTTATCTTTTTTCTCTGTTGCTTGTACTTTGGATGCCGTATGTAAGAAATCATTGCCAAATCCAAAGCTGTGAAGATTTACCCCTACGTTTTCTTCTAAGAGTTTTATGGTTTTAGCCCTTATATTTAGGTCTATGGTCTATTTTGAGTTAAATTTTGTATATGGTGTGAAGTAAGGGTTGAACGTCATTCTATTCCATGTGATTATCCAGTTGTCTCAGCACCATTTGTCAAAGAGACGAGTCTTTCCCCATTGAATGGTCTTGGCACCTTTGTCAAAAGTCAGTTGCCCATAGCTACATGGGTTTATTTCTGTACTCCCAATTCTATTCTTTTGCTCTATATATCTATCCTTATGCCAATACCACACAGTAGATTTATAGTAAGATTTGGAATCGGGAAGTGTGAATGTTCCAATTTTCTTCCTCTTTTTCAAGACTGTTTTGGTTATTCTGGGTCCCTTGAATTTCCATATTAATTTTAGGGTTATATTATTTTCTACAAAGAAGTCAGCTGATATTCTGGTAGGAATTATGTTGAATCTATAGATCAATTTGGAGAGTACTGCCGTTTTAAAAATATTAAGGTTTCCAATTCATGAGCATGGATGTCTTTCCACTACTTCTTTTTTTTTAAATTAATTCGATTGCACCAGGTCTTAGTTGTGGCAGGTGGGCTCCTTAGTTGTGGCATGCAAACTCTTAGTTGCAGCATGCATGTGGGATCTAGTTCCTCGACCAGGGATTGAACCTGGGCCCCCTGCATTGGGAGCGTGGAATCTTAGCCATTGCACCACAAACAGGAAACTCCCTCCACTATTTAATTATTCTTTAACTTGTTTAAGCAGTGTTGTAGTTTTCAGGGTATAACTTCTGCACTTACTTTGTCAAATGTATTCGTAAGTATTCTTTTGATGCAATTGTAAATGGAATTTTATTTCTGTATATTTTACCCAGGGCCACAGCAGTGAAAGCACCAAGTCCTAACCACGGAACCACCAGGGAACTCCCTGGAATTGTTTTCTTAATTTCATTTTTGGATTGTTCATTGCTATTGTATAGAAATACAACTGATTTTTGTGTGATCTTGTATTCTGCAACTTTGCTAATTTGCTTAATAGCCCTGAAAGGTTTTTTCGGTCCATTCTTTTGTAGTTCCCATGTATAAGATCATGTCATCTGTGAATAGAGATTGTTTTACTTCTTCCTTTCCTATATGAATGCCTTTATATCTTTTTATTGCCTGATCGCTCTGGCTAGAACTCCCACTACAGTGTTGGCGTCCTTGTAACTTTTTTTTGGCTGTGCCACATGGCTTGTGGGATTTTAGTTCCCCAACCAGGGATCGAACCCGGGCCCTCAGCAGTGAAAGCGCCAAGCCCTAACCACTGGACCGCCAGGAATTCCCAACATTTTTTTTTAAAAGTTGGGCTTCCCTGGTGGCGCAGTGGTTGAGAGTCCGCCTGCCGATGCAGGGGACACAGGTTTGTGCCCCGGTTCGGGAAGATCCCACATGCTGTGGAGCAGCTAGGCCCGTGAGCCATGGCCGCTGAGCTTGCGCGTCCAGAGCCTGTGCTCCGCAACAGGAGAGGCCACAACAATGAGAGGCCCACGTACCGCAAAAAAAAAAAAAAAAAAAAAAAAAAAAAAGTTACTTATATCTTTAGTAATCATTCTCCTAACTGAATTCCTTTAAGTTTATGTGGAAGACCATTTGTCTCTGTTCCTGTAGATACTCTAATTTTGGCCAATCCATTTAAACTGGATTCTTTAAATAAAGAACATAAAGTATATAACACTTTCTTTTGGGAATCTAACTTTATGAGTAACAGGTCAACATATTGAGTATAGAGTGCCTGCAGGGCGTAGGCACTGTGGATGCATGTATCAAGTCTTTGCTCAGTAACCTGCCCACAGATACCCACTCAGGACAGATCTTCAACTTGTCCCATGGGAAATGCCTGGGGATTTTTAGCTTCTTAGATGCCTACAAAGATTTGGGAGCATTTCTCTAAATAGGAGTGAAGATAGAGAACTCACAAGTGTATCATAAATTTCCCTTATTCGCTGCCATGAAATTATTTTTGAAAGAATTCCTCTCTAGAGGTAACCCCCAAGGGCCAATGACTAACTTCAGGGTAACAGAATGTGTGAATTGTTTACTACAATAGTCCCCATAAGGAAAACTATAGCCTCCTTAGAGAGACCTAAGTTCCTAATTCCTTCTGATTGGAAGATAATTTAAATGACAATACTGTTCGCCTCAAAAGAACTAAGACCACAACATTCCCCAGTATTTGAAATATACTTTGTCTAGTTTAACGATGCAAAACCAGAGGAACAAAGGGGATATTTTGGGAGAAGGAAGAATTTGCTTGCCACACTATTCATCAACCCCACTAAGGCTGAAATATATCTTCCCTAGGGAAAGGGGATATTTGGTCCCAGGATATATGTTATTAGTTATCTATTGCCACATAACAATGTACTCCAAAATTTAGTGTCTTAAAATTAAAGCATGCTTATTATTTCACAATTTCTGGAAGTCAGGTGTGGCTTAGCTGGAATTACAAGGCTGCAATCAAAGTGTTGGCCAAGGCTGTGGTCTCATCTGAAGGCTTGACTATGGAAGGATCTACTTTCAATGTTGTGTTTGCTGGCAGAACTAAGTTCCTTGCAGCTGTTGGATAGAGGGCTTTAGTCCCTTGCTGGCATTAACCAGAAGCTACGTTCATTCAGTTCCTTGGGCCTCTCCTACATGGCAGCTTGCTTCATCAAAATGTGCAAGCTGAGAAGGCAAAAGAGAGTCCAGCTGGATGAGTCAGTCTTTTGTAACCTAATCATGAAAGTGACATCCCATCACTTTTGCCATAATCTTTTTTTTTTTGCCATAATCTCTTTGTTATCAACAAGTGACTAGGTCAGGACCACACTCAAAGGGAGGAGATTACAGAAGGGTAATCAATGGGGGCCATTTTTGAAAGCTGGCTACCAGACAACACTAGTATAAATCTAGATACAGATGCTGTTCCTATAAACATATTAGATTCCAAGAACCTGCTTCTTCAGCCCATTTGTCTTGAAGATGAAAGGAGTAAAAGAGATGTAAGCTTTCAGTCCTGACTTGTACTTACACCAATGAGAGCAGGTTATTCCCACATGAAGTCTTTTTTTTTTTTTTGCGGTACGCGGGCCTCTCACTGTTGCGGCCTCTCCCGTTGCGGAGCACAGGCCCAGCGGCCGCGCAGGCCCAGCGGCCATGGCTCACGGGCCCAGCCACAGCCACTCCGAGGCACGTGGGATCTTCCCGGACCGGGGCATGAACCCGTGTCCCCTGCAACGGCAGGCGAACTCTCAACCACTGCACCACCAGGGAAGCCCTCACATGAAGTCTTTGCTGAAATAAATTCTATCAGGCATCCTTCACCAAAATAGGCTGGTTTCAACTATAGTGAAGATCTGTCAAGGCAAGAAACCTTTTCTGTTTGGTAAATGCTGAAGAGAATTTTTTAAGCAGCTGGAGCAACCTCACTTGACCCATTGTCATCCATTTTGATGCCATGATGATTCCATAAGGGCTTGAATCCCTGGGACCATTAGTGGCTCATGACCGAAATTTTATCAGGAACACTTTCCACCATGCTTAGCCTCTAAGCTTTCAAATTGCCAGCCTTCTGTGTGAGTCTTAAAGTAGAAGGTATCTTGCAATGCTGCTCATTTCCTGGCCATACAGTCAGAAGTTTGTCCATGTCAACTTCATCATTAGCCTTTTCTGTTCAGTTCTCTTCACTTAGGCACAGTTTTCCTTGTTTATATGATTCATTCTTTTTTATCCCTAAAAAAATTAAAATATAATACAAATATGCATAAAACATATAGTAGAGTAAATGCACAGTCAAGAAGCAGAATACTTTCCAGTCATGTAAGATGAAAAAGACCAGCTGTACAACACTGTGCTTATAGTTAATAGTACTGTACACTTAACAGTTTAAGAGGGTAGATCTCACATTGTGTTTTTTACCACACACACACACACACACACACACACACACACACACACATGAATCAGCAGGGCCATGCCAGGTCTTCAATTTGGAAAATAAATTTTAAAAAGAAATAGAATACCACTATACCTCTGAAACTGGCCATCCACACCATTCTCCTCATCCCTTCCTGATCACTCTCTCAAGTAACCAGTGGTAATTACCTGCTTGTCTTTCTTTATAGTCCCCACACGTCCACTGGCTCTTGCCCAGAACACAACCAAATAAAAGAAACAAGCAGAAGCAGCGGTCCTCCTAACTCCACAGAGGACTTCATGATGATGGATCCTTGGCTCAGACCTCCTCAGGCAACAGGAAACTGTAGTTTTATTTCCCTAAAAATCTCAGTCTATTTTTATGTTTTAGAAATCAACATAGAAATGGAATCATCATGTATGCCTTGCTTCTTTGGTTTTCCCATTATGTATGTAAGTTTCATCTGTGTTGTTGTGTGTGGCTGTGATTTGTTCATTTTCATTATACTACAATCTATTCAATCTACCAGGTAGGTGGACATTTGGGTTGTTTTCAGTGTGGGCTGTTAGGAAGAGCGCTATGCTGAACTTTCTTAAGTGTGTCACCGAGAGTTTCCATGGAATGGAACTAGTGGGCCGTAGAGTGTGCAGAGCTTCAACTTCACCAGACAAGGCCAACCTGTATTCTAAAATGATTGAACCAACCGAGCAGTATATAAGAGCTCCTACTATCATTCCTTCTTTGACTTCCTGACTCCTTCCTCTTGAGTACTTTTATCCCATGTGCAACATTTGCATTTTCTTTCCACTTTGAAACTTTTTTAAAAAAACCACTGCCTTTTTAAAATTGCAGTTGTATGGCTCTTCACACTAGGTCTTCCAGCACTCTCATTATTTTAAGTGTGGTCGTGAATGATATTTGTAAAACACTTTGAAACTAAGCAAAAACACAGCAAAATAAATGTTAATGAAGTAGTGGAAACCAAAATGACCCTTACAGCCATCTTGTACCTATTTGTGACTGACAGAATTGTAGTGCTTTATTCTGAAGCTTATTTTTGTTCTTAGCTAGCTTATGAGTTAAATATTGGCAAACATAATGGTCAATATGTGTCATACATTTGTCAAAACCCATAGGATGTACAACACGAAAAGCGAACCCTAATGCAAACTATGGACTTTAGTTAATAATAATGTATCACTATTGGCCCATCATTTCTAACCAATGTACCACACTCTGCAAGATGGGGGAAGTGAGGGGGTGTAAGGGAACTGTACTTTCTACTCAATGTTAAGGTAAATCTAAAACTGCTCCCCCAAAACTATTAATTTAAAAAAGTTGTAAGCAGAATAACTTCTGCATAATGGTAAAGAAATTTCCATTTCTCTACACTTGAGGTTCTAGAGCAGGGATCAGCAAACTACTGCCTATGGGACAAATCTGGCCTGCTGTCTGTTTTTGCACAGCCTTCCAGATAAAAATGGATTTTATAGTTTTCAAAGGTTGAAAAAAAAACCCAAAAGAACAATATTTTGTGAATTCTGAAATTTACATGAAATTCTAATTTTAGTATCCATAAAGTTTCATTGGAACACAGCCACACCCATTCATTTACACATTAATTATGGCTGCTTTTGTACTACAATGACAGAGTGACAAAGATTGGCAATGTTATAGAGACTGTATGGCCCACAAAACCTAAATATTGACTACCTGGCTCTTTACAGACAAAATTTGTTGGGAGTTCCCTGGTGGTCCAGTTGTTGGGACTCTGCCTTTCCATGGCGGGGGGCGCGGGTTCTATCCCTGGTTGGGGAACTAGGATCCCTTAAGCTGAGTGGCAAGGCCAAAAAAACAAACAAACAAAAAATGTCGATTTCTGGGTTAGAGAAGGCAGTCTTCATGGAGTCAGGAGATATGAGTTCTAAACTGTGTAAATGTGTGATCTTGGGTTACTCATCGTCTCTAGAACCTAACTATAAATTCCAGAATTTATAGTAACTTCATGGGCAAGTTCTCACTGGAAAGTGCGCATGGATTCAGGCCATAGCAAATCAAACACCTCCAGCTTTTCCAAAGCTGATCACGCTATATAAATTTACCCTTGCTTTCAAGAAAACACTATATAATTTTTTTAACCTGTAAAAATACTGGCAAGTATGAAAAGAAAATGAGAAATGCAGAAGAATCTCACTGTAATACTGGTTATTATGATGGAAAAACTGGAAATGAATTAAATGTACATAATAGGAGAGTAGTAAAATAAATTATGATATATCCATACCAGATAACAATACTGTATATTCTCTCCAAGTTATCTCCCAATTAGGCAGATCTCCAAGTAGTCATGTGGAGTGACTTCCAAGATGTAGTAAATGAAAAAGGCATATTACAAATTAACAAGTACAGAATGATGTCTTTTGTTTTATAACACAACTATTTCTATATGTAGATATACTGCTGCATAGACTAAAAAGTCTAGACCAGTGCTGTCCAACAGAAATACATTGTAAGCCATATCTGTGATTTCATATTTTCTAGTAGCCATGTTAAAAATGTAAAAAGAAACAGGTAAAATTAAATTTAATAATATATTTTATTTAACTCAATGTATAAAAAATTATTTCAACATGTAATCAATATAAAAAGTTAATAGCAAGATAGTTTACATGTTTTTCATACTATATCTTTGAAGTACAATGTGTATTTCACACACTTAAAGCACATCTCAACTTGGGCCAGCTACATTTCAAGCATTCAATAGCCACATGTGGCTATCATATCAGACAGCACAGGTCTAAACACATCAAAGTGATAACAGTGATTACTCTGGTGGGGGAGGGGAAGAATGAAGGGGGACACTTTTTCTGCTATATTCTTTTGTATTGTTCAATTTAAATTATTTCATGTAGTACTTCATTAAAAATAATAATATATATTTAAAACAAGTCAGAAATATGTACTTCATGTTTTATTCTTTGTTTCTTTTTTTTTTGGCCGTGCCACGTGGCATGTGGGATCGTAGTTCCTTCATCAGGGATTGAACCCATGCCTTCGGCAGTGAAAGCTTGGAGTCCTAACCACTGGACTGACAGGGAATTCCCTGGATAAACATTTTCTGAGTTTGAGCTGTCTGTGAGGAGTTAGGATATGCATTATGGAAGATAAAAAGAATGAGACATTGTTGTCCTACAAGATTTTTGGAGAAAACTTTTGGAACTGCCTTTACAGCTTGCAAATTCTCTTCAGGTTGGATCTGACTTCTAGCCATAGCCAAAAGCCCTTTAGTTGGGTCCAGTAAATCAACTAGGTATTATGGCATTGTCTAAAATGAAGTGTGACAAAAGATTTTATTATGTGACTTGCAAACTGGCAGCTCCAAATGCTTCCCAAAACATTTATGTTCAGCAACAACAATAAATTAAGTAGATAATGCAACAAAATGACTATGGGTAAGCTCAGCTTTATATGATACCTTCTTGGGACTTCACTGGTGGTGCAGCGGTTAAGAATCCACCTGCCAATTCAGGGGACACGGGTTCAATCCCTGGTCCGGAAAGATCCCACATGCCGAGAAGCAACTAAGCCCGTGCAGCACAACTACTGAGCCTGCGCTCTAGAGCCCAGGAGCCACAACCACTGAGCCCGCGTGCCACAACTACTGAAGTCCACGTGCCTAGAGCCCGTGCTCTGCAACAAGAGAAGCCACCGCAGTGAGAAGCCCGTGCACCACAATGAAGAGCAGCCCCCGCTCGCAGCAACTAGAGAAAGCCCGCGCGCAGCAACGAGGACCCAACGCAGCCATAAATAAATAAATTAAATAAAGAGTAAAAGTAAGTCTTTAGTTTGCCCAGGACCTATCAATAGTTTATGATTGCCCTTAGTGAACAGCAAGCAAACCATGATAGAGACAAAACTATTTGACTGCTATCTTAGCGTATCAATATGTTCTGAAAGAAGGGACCATCAGGAATTTTTTTAATTACCTGGACTTTTTAGAATAACTGAGCTTGCTATTTTTAAAAGATGGGACTTAAAATGCTAAAAGAGTGACGATAAGGGCAAAAGGGGAAAGGAGGTTATGGTTTCCCATTTGAAAAACTTAACAGGATTATCATTTTAAACTGTAAGCAACCTAAGCCTAATCTCTTCGTTTTATGGAGCTGGCTTGTGGTTTGAATCTTAAGGATGAGAAGGAGGTCAGCTGGGGGACAACTGGAGGGAGAGTGCCCTAGGCACGAAGTCCAGCACCTTCCAGTCTTTAGATCCCAGTGGCTGGCCAGCCAACCAAGAAAGATACCTCCCCAGCCTTGCTAACAGCCTCCTCTCACCTCCTTTCCCTCACACCAGCGCCCCCATCGCAGCTCTCTCCCTTAATGTTCCAGCACCGCCCCACTCCAGCCTCCTTCAACACCCTTCAGCCTCCTCTCAGCACGGCCTCCCTCAGACAGTGTCTCTTCTCCGCCTCTGCCATCAGTCTTTGGAGTCTCTCCTCACTGTCCCCCTTCTCTTTGAGGGTCTATCATCAGTCCCTTCCTAAATTTGTGGACGTCTCCCTCTGCCTTCAGATCTTTTCCCTCAGGCCCAATTTTCAGTCTCCCTCGGTCCCGTCCCTCAGTCTGTAGGTCGACCCCCTCACTCAGTCTGAGGTGTCTCCTCTCTTGGTCTGCGGGGTCCCCTCTCTCGGTTTGAGTGCCTCCCCACTCGGTCTGCGCGGTCCCCACCCTCGTTCTGCGGGGTCCCTTCCCTCGGTCTGGGGGGACCCCTCTCGGTCTGAGCGTCTCCCCTCTCGGTCTGCGGGGTCCCCTCCCTCTGAGGTGTCTCCTTCCTCGGTCTGCGGTGTCCCTTCTGTCCAACGACGTGGTCCCCTCCCTCGGGTCTGCAAGATCTCTCCTCAGTCCCCACCCTTGGTCTGAGGGCGGGGGTTCTCATCTTCCCGCTGGCCTTGAGCACCGGCTTTCTCCACTCACCTCCCGGCCGCCAGCTCTCTTGAGCTCGCTCTCGCCGGGCACGGTCTCGGGCGCGCACGCCGGGCGGCGACAGCGGGTGACCGCGCGCGCAGCGTGCGCGGTGACGTCAGTGCGCTGGCGGCGGCGGCGGCGGCGGCGGTGGTAGGGCTGTTTGTTCTGCTCTCCCGCAACCGAAGAGCCGAAGCGGTGGCTGCGGCAGCGGCGGCTGCCGGCAGTGCCCGCGGGCAAGCGGGGCCTGTGAGCGCGGCGGAACGGCGGGCGGGCCCCGGCGCCGCGCAGGCAGCCCGAAGAGGAGGGGGCGGCGGCGGCTGGCGGCCGGCGGCCGGCGGGGGCGGCGTGCGGCCTAGCGTCTCAGGTGAGGACCGGTGCCCTTCGGGGCGGCGGACGGCGCGGGGCAGCCGGCGGAGCTCCGCGGCGCGGCCCGCGTAACCTGCATTGCGTAATGGGGCCGGTGCGCCAGCACCTACGCCATCGGCGCGGCGCGGGGGCGGGGAGGCCGGGGCGACGCGGGCTCGGGCCTGCGGGCCTCCCGCGTCCCCGCGCCGTTCGCGCCGGGCCCGGGCCGCCTGCGCCGTTGGCGGCAGGGCGGTTCGCGGGCTCCCCGCCGTTGGCGCCGCCGCCCCCCGGCTCCGGCAGGGCTGCAGGGCAGGGGCGCGGGCGGGGGGCGCGGGCGCAGCGGCGGGGCGGGGGGCCGGGGGCGGGCGGGGGGCGGGCCGAGGCGCCCGGCACTTCCTGTCGCCGCCATTTTGTCAAGTGAGGAGGAGGAGGAGGAGGAAGCGGCTGCCGCGGACTCCGCGGCGCGCCTGGCCCCGGTAAGTCCGGGCCCGGCGTAGTGGTCACAGGCGCCGCTGTCCCCGGCCGCAGTCCCCGGGGCGGTCTTGGCCCCGGCCCGGACGCTCACGTGGGGCGGGCCCAATGCGCTCCCTGGTGCTTTGGTCCTCTTGTCCAGGCTGGGGCAGCGCGCCCCCGCCCTCATTTCCTCATCTTCCGGGCTGTCCCCGGAGCTCTGCAGAGAACGGGGCTGGTCCCCCGGTGGAGGGAGAAGGCTGCCGCTGCACACCTGCCCGGAGACAGGCTCTTGGGGGCGGGAGCGGTGCACTGAGGGGCGAGCCTGGCCCCCTTTACCCACCCACTCCCGGCTTGGCAGCCCCTCACTGGGCGCTTTGTTTTGCTCGGTCGGTGCTTGCTGGCGTCCTTGCCAGGGTCTCGTCTATTTGCAGTCTTGTGCGTGGTGGTGGTATGGGGTGGGGATGTGGGGGAGTTGTGATTCAGCGAAATAAAATGACCCCCCTCCCACCAAAACGGAAATAACACAACTTCACCCGACTGAGATACTCCTAAGGCCCAGCCTTGGATGAAGATGGGAAATCCCACTTCGGTGTAGTGGGCAGTCTAAATACTTCTGGTCAGGCCCGTGGATGAGTCATGTTCTTTTGCTGAGTGACTGACCTCTCTTTTAGTCAAGATCACGCATTGTTTTCTGAAGTGTTGTTTTTGTTTGTTTACTCAGTGTTTTGTGCAGCCTCGTGCGGTGTATGGTCTTGGCCCTTGGGTTACTTTCTGTGTGTGTGCTGGATGCAAGAAGTGACCTCTTGGAGAAGTGAATGAGAATTGAAGTGTCTTTGCTTACCTTCGAGAGGGCTCTACCTGTTCGTGTTTACAGAAACCGTCTCAGTGTACCTCTAAGCCAGTGGCTCTTTGGTGCTGTAATAATGTTTGGGAGATTTTTATGAATGGGACTGTCAGTTTCTTTAAATTGTTAGTTCTTGGAATTTAGTCCTTGGAGGTTGTAAAGAAAGCGATACCCAGTAGGATTTATGAATATGTTACCAGTTTCGAGAAGTTTTTGGATGGCACAGTCTATTTTATGACTTAGCCAGTAATATGATAAAACATTATTTTCGGTTTAATTTGGATAGGATTTATCTTTCCCCCAAGGCATTGTAGATAACTAACCCCTAATCCCCCAAATTTTCAGCCTGGGGAAAATAAACCTCTCCGATGATTTCCCTCGACCAAATCGAGAAAAGCCTGATCTAAAACAGTGCATTGCTCCCCTGTTATCTGCCCTACCCCATAACCTTAGTAGGAAACAAAGTATCTAAGGGCTCAAGCTGTGGAGTGAGTTAGTCTCTTAAGATGGTTTTAGTTGGTCTTAACCTGAGGAGATGAGCCCACATGTGTGAATCTTGCTAGAATTCAGCCCCAGCCAATTGCTGAAGATAAGGAATTTTGCCTACAGGTGAAAGTTAGAACATGAAAGTGGCTGCGTTTTAAGGATGGGTTGGCTGTTCTCAGGTGTCTATATGGTTACCTTCCCTTCCTGGGATAGAGATGAGAAAAAAAATTACCTAAGAATTGCAAGAGAATCATTGGCCACTTTGTAAAATTTCCACTAAATTATTGAATTGTTTAGAGGAATTTAGACTTTGTTTCCAAAAGTTACCTTTTTGAGCCAGTTGTTGTGATCTTTGTACTAAGTTGCACTTTTTCTTTTGGAGGTGGAGGGGATGCAGTATTTTCATGTTACACAATTCAGGTTATTGAATGACTTGAGATTTATGAATTCTGGAAGGAGATTGGAGGGATATCTTTTTTTAAACTTATAGTAAAAACCATTTCGTATCAATGATTTGAAGACCCTGGGCTGTTAAATCTGCTCTGACAACCCGCTGTCGTCATCTGTAACGATTGTGTGGATGTGAAATGTTTCAAATTCTGATTTTGAATAAAATCGTAAAGTTGACACGTTTGTCTTTATGCTCCTGGCAGATCTATAAAAAGGAGAGAAAAGCTTGTTATTGAGAACAGTTTCAGTGTTTCTATTAATGTTTAATAAATCTTTGTGATTTTTAGTGTTTTGAAAAGACTGAACATTTGCAAGGTGAGAATTGTGGGGATTCTTTGCTGGTGCTGGCATTTTATTTAATTCATAAGACATGAGTTTGTAAAAAATAAGATTTCCTTAAATTATTATTATTTTTATTTTTACTAGACTGTAAGTTCTGTGAGGGCAGGGTTTTGTTTGCTTGGCTTTGTCTATTTTTATTCTCTAGTGTATCCTCAGCACCTTAGAAGAGCAGCTAAAATATTCCTTGAGTGAATAAACTGGAGAGATAATTTAGGAAGAATTTGACATGCCCATAATACCAAGTGCAAGTAAGTCCTTTTAAATCAGTAAAATATTAACAGTGGGCATAATTGGTCAGTACTGACTTACAAGAGACGTGAATTTTTGTTTTTATTTTATTTATTTATTTATTTATTTTTGGCTGCACTGGTTGCTGTGCGTGGGCATTTTCTAGTTGCGGTGAGCGGGGGCTACTCTTCGTTGTGGTGCGCGGGCTTCTCATTGCGGTGGCTTCTCTTGCGGAGCACGGGCTCTAGGCATGCATGCTCAGTAGTTGTGGCTCGTGGGCTCTAGAGCACAGGCTCAGTAGTTGTGGTGCACGGGCTTAGTTGCTCCGTGGCATGTGGGATCTTCCCGGACCAGGGCTCGAACCCTTGTCGCCTGCATTGGCACGCGGATTCTTAACCACTGTGCCACCAAGGAAGCCCGGGAGACGTGAATTTTAACTAAGGTAACGTTAAGGTCCCTAATTGCAGTAAACTTACTAATAGTCCAAGCAGCATGGCATGCAGTTGCTTCTGTGCACTGTCTACTGTGCCTCTCCCACTTAGCAGTTTGAAATGTGGTGAGTGGGTTTGGGCTGTGGGTCAGTCCTGACCTGGGAAAAGTATTTTAAGAGGAAGTTGAAGTGGGTGATAAACAAGTATGCGTAGCATTTCTTAATGTGGATCTCATTTTGTCAGTAAAAAGGTTTTGTTTTTTTGTTGAAAAACATTGAGCCCTTTCTGATATTCTGATTTCATGTGATTGGCCAATCCATTGTAACAATTAGTTCCTGAGCTTCTACTATGTATAAGAGAAGACAAAAAGATATTTGCACAGTGATTTTCTGTGGTACATATATTCTTTCTTAACGTATTCATTCTCTCCAAATATTTATTGAATATAAATTATAGAGTATTATACTAACATTGTAAAATCTTATCTTTTTGTTTTTAGTGTTTTTATAACAGGCTTATTGAGATATAATTCACAAATGATAGTTCACCAATTTAAAGCGTACAAATCAGTGGTTTTTAGTATGTTCAGAGTGGTGCAGCCACCACCACAACCAGTTTTAGAACATTTTCATCCCTCCAAAAAGAAATCCCTATTCATTAGCAGTCACGTTCCATCCCCCCAATCCCTGGCAACCACTGATTTACACTCTGTCTCTATAAATTTGCCTATTCTGGATATTTCAGGGATCATATGATACATAACCTTTTGTGGCTGGCTCCTTTTACTTGGTATAATGTTTTTAAGGTTTGTGCTGTAGCATGAATCAGTACTTCATTTCTCTTATAACTAAGTAATATTCCATTGTGTGGATGGATATGTCACATTTTATTTATTCAGTTGATGGATATTTGCATTTCCACTTTTTTGGGTATTGTGAATGGTGCTGCTACGAACATTCATGTACACATTTTTGTGTGGACATTTGTATTAATTTCTCTTGGATGGATATCTAGGAGTGGAATTGCTAGGTCATGGTACTTAACTTTTTGAGAATGCACAATGACTTTTTAACTGCAGTGATTTTTCTAGTACTTTGATGGAGGGGTTAAAAAAAAAAGCTTAATGGAATGTGGTGTAGCCTTTTAAAAGAATGAGGAAATGGAAGTGCAAGGATGTCAGCATGTTGACATGTAGTACAGTCTGCACGGTTTGATCCCCATTTGGTTTTTTAAATTGTACATTGTTAGAGAACAGTTTGAAATGCTGGTGAGGCACAGAAAACAGTCTGGAAGATGCAACCCAAACTCATACCATTGTTATAAAAGTTAATTTTAAAAACACTTAGGTTTTTTTTTTCCAGTCCAAGCAGGCTACAACTGATTAAACTTGATTAAACTGCATCCACATGTCCCAGCATAAATCATGGGATGTATTCCATTCTAAAGAAATAGATGGAGAGTGAGTCCAGTGTCAAAGATAGGGCAGAGCAGCCATCTGTCCTGTTCTTGACCAAATCCTGAGGGGGAATAGCACTGGTTGATCCACATCATTTGCAAAAGAGGTTTTATGGGATTTTCTTTTTAAACAAAAGTAGTGCACGGTCATTTTTTAAAATTTGGAAAATACAGTGTTAAGGTGATGTTAAGTGTTAAAAATTGTTACCTAACCCCATTTTTGTGCCAGTTTTTTCCTACATGAGTAACAAAATTGGATTGTGCTGTTAATTTTTCAAAAAATATTACACTGTGAACATTTCCAAAATACTCTATTTTAAATGGTTGCCTAAAATTCTATTACGTGAATGTACCATAATTTAATTCTGCTATTTTTGGACATGATTTTCAAGTTTTCTCTTTTTTTCATATCTAGAAATGGAATCACCAGACCAAAGGGTGTGCGTTTTTGGAAAGTTGATACAAATTAGTTTTCTGGAAAAGTTCCATGAATTTCCCTTTCTCCAATCTAAGCTTGACAGTGTCTTGTTTATAAGGGTGAGGTTTTTAACAGTTTCCCCCCCCACACACAAATAGTAACTGTTTAAAAACAAAATGTGGTTTTGAGTGTGTTCTGAAGCCTTCTGAGAAGCAGAAGTGTCTCTGAGATCTTGCTCTTTGACCTTTCTACTCTCCTGCCCAGAGTTGGACTTTGTTTCCTGAAATCAAGTCGCAGAATTCCTGACTCTGTGATAGAAGTCCAGTGTTATTTGAATGCTCTGGGGAGGGCTTGAACAGCCTCTTGGCAGTCCAGTCCTGTCTCATTTTTGCTGCCCTGCTCCAAAGACTGATACAACCAGTGTGGCACAGTTAGACCCCAGTTTGAATCCTGGCCCTCCTGCCTGCTGTGTGACCTTCGCCTGTCACTCAGCCTTCCCCAGACTTCATTTCTCCATCTTTAAGTTGAGGATAAAATGAGGCAGTGCTCTCTCAAGGTTAGCTACTTATTTGCTGTCATTATCCAGGGTGGAGAATAGAAGTGGGAAGAGGTAGCCAGGTATTACAAAGTAGAGCAGCTGAGGGTAGGAAGGTGGACCAGCTGACATGCCTGGAAACCATGTCACCGGGTGATATCAAGATCAGCCAGGTGCCTTTCAGATCCCCCTGTGTGTTGGTCTTCCTTCAAGTGAGCTGTGAGTAGAGATCAATGGGGGAGGTGATATAAAGTAGGGGCTGGTTTTTCTAGGTGAGGATTTGTTTATCTGATAATGAGATTAAAAGTGGTGGTGGGCTTCCCTGGTGGCGCAGTGGTTGAGAGTCCGCCTGCCGATGCAGGGGACGCAGGTTCGTGACCCGGTCCGGGAAGGTCCCGCGTGCCGCGGAGTGGCTGGGCCCGTGAGCCATGGCCGCTGAGCCTGCGCATCTGGAGCCTGTGCTCTGCGGTGTGAGAGGCCACAACGGTGAGAGGCCCGCGTACCGCAAAAAAAAAAAAAAAGTGGTGGTAATGGGATTAATGGAAATTCAGCAAGCTTTGGGGGTGCCCACCCTGGGATGTTGTTGGCTGCAGAGTTTGGAGAAATGATCCATCAGGGGAAGGTGGTCCAGTATATCCTCAGGCCTAAGATGTAACTTAACTATTTTATTAAAATCTGGTTGTCTGAACAAAGGCAGCAGTCATTGGGAGTTGCTGATGGAGGAAGTTTTTGCGGAGCACAAGCGTAGCATCTCTCCATACCTTCCCTGCCTCTTTTGGCCCTAAATTAAATTGTGTTGACATCTGGATTTGTTGAAAGGATTCTGGTCTGCAGGAAGGTTTGTATCACAAGTCAGGGACTCCCTGGAAGGGAGGCAGGCAGTTGGATGATGGGCCAGGAAAGTGGAGTGTCTGGCTGGGAGGCTGAGTTCTTGCTGGTGGACTTTGGGCCTGTTGACCAGAAGAACCAGTCGATGCCAGTCACCATTACTAGGGGCCATCAGTATCCAGGTCCGTGTGGAATGCCTTTCGTTTGTGTTAAACTGTTAAATCTGAGCATTTAACTGCAAATGAAGAGTACCTAAATGAATATGCCATTTCTTCTTTTTGATCTGTGACATACTTACAAATAAAGGCTTTTTTAAGCTCACCCTAGGTGTAGGGTATTCTGTGATCTTTTCCTTGACAAGTGTTGGCCTGTTCTGCTCAATGTAGGGAGTTCCAGGACTCTGGGCTGTGGCTAGCAGAGTTGGTTGGGCTTGGGTGGAGCTGTGTACTGAGAACTGTGGAGTCCATGTCAGGGATCAGTCCAGGCCCACTCCCTTCTGGCCTTGACCTCGACCTCAGGCAAGTTACATAATCTCCCTAAACCTCAGTTTCCTCCTGTGTAAAATGGGATTTGTATGAATAAGCATTGACTGAGTAGACAGCAGGTGGGGGTGTCTGGCCTCTGTGTTGTATTCAGATTGGGGGAAGGTAGGGGAGTATCTGACCTGTATTATATTCGATTGGTGAGAGGGTGCTTCTTTTGCTCTGCATAAAGGGTTTCTAGAATAGCCGTCCAGGCCTCACTTTGCCTGTGGTCACTTCTCTTGTCTTGGTGTCCCCTTAAGGCTGAAACTGCTTATTTGTTCCTAGTTGCTGTTATGCCAAGAGACACTGGTACACTGTGGAAGCAGTGCCAGGGAAAGGTGTTGGGCTTGGTATTATGTAATTTCTAGAAGCAGGAATTAGTAATTGTGTCCTTGTGTGTGACTAACGTCCCCAGTTATCCTATCCCAGGCAATAACATACACGCTTGCCGGCGAATTGGCTTTTGAGATTGTTTTGTGTAAGTGAGATAAATTTGGGGATTTCACACTTGAAACATTTTCCGCTGTGTTTGAGGAAGCATACGTTTCAGGTGAGCAGATCGTTATTGTGAGGGTTGAAACAGGCAGACTGCATGGAGTGTGGAGCCTGCCAGTGCATGTTGTGTGTGTGCACATGCGTGTGTGTGCACACAAGAGGGAGAGAAGGAAGGAACTGGGCTGGACACATTGCATCTGCTGTGTACCTTCCTTGGACCAGTCTCATATCCTCTCAAGTCTCAGTTTCTCATGTGTAAAATGAGAGAATAGGTTTGGGCTCCAGAGAACTTTGACCACAATCTAGATTTTAAGAGAGAGTAATTATTATTTTATATCTGTGTTTTTCATACTCTGGGTAATGAACTGAATTTAGTAAGTTGCAGTCATTGTTTAAGGAGGGAGAAAAAGGAAATGTCAAAGGGTGTTACACATTCAAGGGTATTTCATAAAACCTTTGCTGTGATTTTATGTACTGTGTACATGACAAAATCTGTTTCTTATTGTGAATCTTGTCAGCCTAGTGTGAAATAACCTCATTTTAGATACCTCTCAATGGTAGCTGTGGGTACCCTGAAAACTTTTTTTAAAATTTTTTTGGTGGCCATTTTGCAATCTGTTCCTTCATCACTTGCGCAAGGGTGACTGTCCTGGATATGCTTTCTAGTAGCGAGTGAAGTGCATTGATCTTGTTTTTTGGCCGAGTTGGGTCTTCATTGCTGCATGTGGGCTTTCTCTAGTTGCGGCGAGCGGGGGCTACTCTTCGTTGGCGGTGTGTGGGCTTCTCATTGTGGTGGCTTCTCTCGTTGCAGAGCATGGGTTCTAGGGTGCGCGGGCTTCAGTAGTTGTGACTTGCGGGCTCTAGAGCTCAGGCTCAGTAGCTGTGGCCCACGGGCTTAGTTGCTCTGTGGCATCTTCCCGGACCAGGGATCGAACCCGTGTCCCCTGAATTGGCAGGCAGATTTTCAACCACTGCACCACCAGGGAAGTCCTGCATTGATCTTCACTTTCTTTTCTTTCTTGTACTCTGCTTGCTAGAAGCTGTTTGGAGGGTAGAGTGGGATGGGGAAGTTGAGGAAGCATGTAGTGGTGAAGGTTGTCAGTAGTTCGTAACAAGCAAAACAAGAAGTATGTGAAGAGTATTTTGTGTGTGTATGTGTAAGGCAAGTTACTTGTCTTTTACTCTCAGATAGTGTCTTCCCAAGTTTTTAGTGAAGATGTCAGTTTTAAAGGAAATGGCTGTATTGGTTAGGTCTCTCCGGTGAAAATACCAGGCATAAAACAGGTTGAAATGAAAGGGAATTTGTTGGTTGATGTGATAAGTCTGGAGTGGGCCTTGGGCACAGCTGAATTCAGGGGCTCAAATAGGGACATCAGAGCTGTTCTTTATCTCTGATATCCTGACCTCAAGGTCAAGAGTGATTCTTCCCCAGTAGTGCTCTCTAATGACGGAAGACTCTGGCTTGGGTCATTGCCCATCCCTGACCACGTGCAGAGTGGGAATGCCGAACCACCTCGCCTCAAACGTGACACATTTATCCCATCTCTGCCCTCCACTTGCTCACCTCAAGTGGTAGCCCCAGCAGCATCTTGCTCACCATTATGAGTCATTCTAGATGGGATAATTTTTGTCAAACTGTCTATAGTTTACGCTAGAAGTCGAGTGTATCCCCTAACTTGAAGCAAGTTTTGGATGGCTGAAAGGGAAGCTAATTTACCATACTTGGTCATAAACCAGAATTAGGTGAAATCAGCTTAGAATGAGTTACTCAAGAAAAAGGATAAAGTGAAGATGGTCAAGGATGTGTGTATTCCAAATCTTTGATAGAGGATTAAATGAACGACATGGTTTATTCCAGGTTCCAGGTACAGTGGGAGTTGCTGTGGGGGCTCTGGGAGGAGTCAAGCCAAGTCTCAATAGTCTCTTGAGTGGGCAAGAGGACTCCAGCCACTGGTGATAGAGCCCAGTTTGGCCAGAAAAACAGCCCTCAGGAAGCACAGGGGTGAGATGGGCTTAGATCTCGGAATGAAGCGCAGGGGAAGACTGGGTTAAGAGACCAGGTAGATAAACATCGGCAAACGCTTGCGTGAATGAACTTGTTATGGAGAACATTTCAGTGGACTGGATTCATCTTCATCCACACAAAAAGTCATTTGTAATTTTGCCATTTGTTAAGCTGTTTCTGTACTTAAGTTCTTGTAAAGTCTGCTGCTTGGCATTCCTCTAGTATTACAGAAAGCTTACTCAGATTTCCATAATCAAAAACAAGTGTTAAACATTGCTAGAGTAATCATTTTCCTGCAGTTCTTGCTCTTGGATTTATTCAGTTCTTTAAGGGGCTCAAAATAATTGAGGGTCCAGTGGCCAAGGATAGACCAGCCCTGCTTCTCACTAGAGCATCAGTTTTTTTGTTTTTAATTTATTTATTTGGCAGCATTGGGTCTTTGTTGTGGTGTGCGGGCTCTTTGTTGCAGCGCGCAGGCTTCTCTCTAGTTGTGGCGGCAGGCTCCAGAGTGCGCGGGCTCAGTACTTGCGGTGTGCGGGCTTAGTTGCCCCGCAGCATGTGGGATCTTAGTTCCCCAACCAGGGATCAAACCCGCATCTCCTGCATTGGAAGGCGGATTCTTAACCACTGGACGGACCACCAGGGAAGTCCCTAGAGCATCATTTCTTAACTTGAGGGGAGGTTGGAGGTCCCTTTGAGAACGTGACAGATAGCACTGTGGATCCTTCTTCCAGAAAAATGCATATGTGCGAATGTTGAACAGTTTGGGGGCAGGGGCAGTTCTCAGAACCCTAAAGCCCATTCAGGGAGCATGTACTAAAATGAATTTCTTGGATTTTACTTTGAGAATGAGTAATTATGTTAATTAAAAGACTCTTGATGGTTTTGAAGACTTTCTTTTTTGCATGCATCCTGCTTTTGCAGGCATTTGCAAATTTATGACTGTAGGAAACTGTGTGGAGCACCCCTTTTGGTTTGTCCTTGTGAAAATCCTCCAGAGATTTTTACAGAGCTGTCGAGTAACCAGTGTCAGCTGTGGTACACATCTGTCCAGGGGCCCTCTGCGCCCTTCTTTTTCAGCTTGTTCTCTTTCTTGGAGATGAATGTCAGAATGTGCCAGAATGGGCTTATTGCAGCGGCTGCAGATGAAGGAAGGTTTTTGTTCTGGGGCTCTTCACTGAAGCTGTTTGTGCTGTTCATAAAACCATCTCCAGGATTTGGTGTTGGCCTGGAGCCTTTGCTGCAGAAGGTAATCCAATGGGTCGCTAGCCAGCCTGATGATTTCATGGTGTTGGATGTGGGTAGACTTAGAAAGATTCATGGCTATGGTCCCTTATGTGGCTTAGCGCCTGCTGTCAGCTGCAGCACCCTTTATTCCATGCATGCACTTGAACCTGCAGACTGAGGGAGATAGAGCTTGTGGGATGAGAAAGTACCATTCTTTAGTGTGATATGTTTATGCTTAGGGATATGAACATGCTACACAGGTGGTGTGCATGGTGCCACTCTGCTCTCCTTTCCCAAATCCTTGTCTGGTAGAAGGAATGGGAAATTCAGTATCGTAAACTTGAATAATTCATACTTTGTAATTGGGGCAGAGTTGTCAAAGGATGGAAAAGAACTTGTATTACTTCTAAGAATAGGGCATATTGTTTGAAAAATTCAACTGAGTAAACTTCAAAGATCTTACTGGTTTTTATTCAATGATTCATGAATGGGGCAGCATCCCATCTAGCAGATGGGAAGGAGCGCCCAAGGAGCTGCACAAATGAAAGACTTAGTAACAGAGAGCAGGATGAGGGAAATTATGCTATCAAAAAGCAGATTGCTTGTGGCAAGGTCACTTTCTTTTTAGGGATGTTAGGGGTCTGTCAGGCAGATTACCTCAGTAGTGCTGACCAGGTGATTCCCGATTGACTGGTTTAAGATTCCATTTTGGGAGAGCCGAAACTAAGTTGTGGTTTGTGGACATGGGGCTTAGCATAGGAGACACCATTTTGGGCCTGTTGTCCTCTTTTTAACAATATTAAAATCCCTTTGCTTTCCCCTAATTTCTGAAGTTTGAAGATAGACTTGTATATGCTGATGGATATTTCCCCTTTTCATTTTCTGTTGATCTTGGCTTTAATTATTCCCATTGCTCTGCTCAGTTGAATTACAGTCTTACTGTACAGCCATGGCTTTGTTACTTAAGCAGTTTTCCCTTTCTGTTCTGTAATTAAATAAGCACATAGCCTATATGAAAGAGTTTTGTAAGAGGTGGTACTATCCATGTGTAGGTTGTTTTCATTTATAATCTTCATTTAAAATTCTTACCTCTGAAGTGCTTTTAGTTATAAAAAGCTGCTAAGTAATGAAGTTTGTGTATATGCGTCTCTGTTTTCCTTTTGACGCCAGGAAACAATTGAGCTCACAGATTGGTTGTCTGGAGATAACACCACCTTCATGTTCGTCTGTTTCAAGATAATAACTCACATATATTTGTAATCCCAGGAATGCAGTTTGGAGTTACCAGAGTTGGAGCTGACAGGCCCATAGCTTAGCTTGCCTGTCCTCTGTGTCATTTCTCAGGACATCTATGGGCCTTTTTGTTCTGGGAACCCATTTGAGTACCCTTCCCTTGCACTTGTGAGCGCTGGGTACTCTCCCTGTCCTATGGCTCTTTCAAACCCCTCCCACCCCCTAATTGTTCATCTTGAGACAATAGGTATCTTTGATCATTGATTTTGTGAAAAGGTTCTGGGCTTTTAGCAAATAGTTGCCTGTGAATAGACTTCCCTTCAAAGGGTAGAACTACCTTTTCTGAATAGGCCTTTTTTTCTGTTTCTTCTTGCTTGCCTATTCTGAAATGGTAAATTTGAACAGGAGTCACCCTGCTTGGTTTGGGTCAGCCTTAATGTATGGAGCTGCAATGTGGGTCACTTCTCTTTCTCCGCTGTGTTCCCCTCCACAGACTGGGGAGCTTGTGCATCCATTTATGATCAGTCCATTTTAGTGAATATTTGAGTGATTACTGTGTGCCAGGTGCTGGATTTCTAAGACTCTGTGTTCCTTAAAATCCTCAGAAAATGGGTACTGGTATCATCTGCGTTTTGCAGATAAGGAATTTGACACCCAGAGAGCTCAGCCACTTGGGTAGGGTTGCTGGTAAGTGGCAAGGCCTGTTTCTAGAGCCCAGGTGTTCATGATTTCTGTTCTACAGCAGAAGAGAGGAAGGAATCCACCTCATGCAGATGGTTGGGATGGTACATAATGAGAACAAGGCAGACCTAGGAAGTGCTTTCTGAGAGGTACAGTTCAGGCAGTCAGAGAAGGAAGAGACTATCCAGCTGTGAGTATAGGAAAAGAACTGATGTTTAGGCTCATCCATCTGTGAGGACAGCCGAGGCCTGGACAGAAACCTGGATAGTTCTGCAAGCAAACACCTGTTCTTTGGAGGCAGGCCATGTCCTTGGTCCAAAAGATCGGAGGTTATTAAAAAAAAAAAAAAACTCACCAGGGCAGAGAATGGTCAGAGGAGGGTCGTTACTTTGGCTGGGCAGATCTTTTCATCCAGGATTCTGTGCCACTCTCCTGAAGAGTCTCATGAAGAAATTCACACACGTGGAATTAAACCTCACCTTTAAAAGGTTTCCACCAGAGCGCCAAAATGCCTTGATTTGGTTTCACCTCCATTTTCCCCTTGATACTCCAGTGAAAGTACATGAGAGGGAGTTTGGGGGAGTAGTAAGCTGGAGTGTCATCTTTAGCCCAGGTGCCCCACCCAGGCTTGTTAACTCAGGGATGTGAACTGGATGGTCTCTTAGGATTTTGGTGAGCCTCTCAGTCTCTAAGTGCTACTTTATTGTAGGGTGAAATTGAGTTCCAGCTCTTGGGTGCTTATTTTCCCACGTAGGGACCCTTATTTAAAAGGAATTTCCTGCCTGAAGCAGACATGCTGAATTGGATGATTCCATCAGTGTGTGTGCGTGGGACTTCTTAAGAAATCAGGTGCTGTGCTGTATTCTGCGTGCACAGTAACGATTCAGTGGTGAGTAAAGGTGTTCGCCATGTCTGTGCCATGTATGATTAAAATGACTGGGGGCGGGGTGTGACAGGTGTTTTAGAGACCTTAATATCTCCAGTGGTGAGCAGCAACCCAGTGGTAGAAAGGTGGTAATTCATTTAACAAGTGTGCCCTGAAGGAATAGGTTTTCATTTTACTTTTTTTTTTTTTTTTTGCGGTATGCGGGCCTCCCACTGTTGTGGCCTCTCCTGTTGCTGAGCACAGGCTCTGGTCGCGCAGGCTCAGCGGCCATGGCTCACGGGCCTAGCCGCTCCGCAGCACGTGGGATCTTCCCGGACCGGGGCACGAACCCGTGTCCCCTGCATCGGCAGGCAGACTCTCAACCACTGCGCCACCAGGGAAGCCCCTCATTTTACTTTTAAAACTTTTCTTGACTTTATAAAATGACAAATGATCTCATTGAATAAGGGTTTGGTTCTGAGTAGCTGTGATAAGAATTCAGTCAAGAGAAAATCTTCTTGCTATAGCATTCTTCTGCATGCTTGCACGCATCCAAGAGGTGTGCAGGTGTCTTAAGTAAGTGCCCAGAAGTGGGATTACTAGGCCATTGAGGATGCCTTAATGCCAGATTGCTGTAAAAAAAAACAGTTGCATCTGTTTACCTTCCCACATCTGAAAATGTTGAGCCATATTTTCACCAAAATTGACATTAACAGACTTCTTATATTTGCACAGTAACGTGGTTGAGCATCTTCTTGTGTTTATTGTACTTGTTTGAAATACCTGTTTCTGACTTTTGTCATTTTCCTTTAGCTTGTTTATCTTTTTAAATTGATTTGCAGCCATTTTTTTTTTTTTTTTAATAACCTCAAGGTTTTAAAATTTATTTTGGCTCCGTTGGGTCTTCATTGCTGCGTGCAGGCTTTCTCTACTTGCGGAGAGTGGGCTTCTCATTGTGGTGACTTCTTTAGTTGCGGAGCACGGGCTCTAGGCACACGGGCTTCAGTAGTTGTGGTGCACAGGCTTGTAGTTGTGGCTCACGGGCTCTAGAGCACAGGCTCAGTAGTTGTGGCGCACGGACTTAGTTGCTTCATGGCATGTGGGATCTTCCCGGACCAGGGGTCCAACCCGTGTCCCCTGCACTGGCAGGCGGATTCTTAACCACTGCGCCACCAGGGAAGTCCCTGCAGCCGTTCTTTATAAAGTCTGAGCACCAGATCTTTGTGGCTGGTACATTTTACAAATATTTCCCCCTAGTTTGGTGTCAACACCACCACCACCACCACCACACATACTTCTGTATTATCTTTTGACAAACAGAAAATCTTAATTTTAACATAGATGAATTTATGACTCTGTTTTACAGTTTGTGAGAACACTACCTGAAATCAAATATTCTGTTTTATCTTTTAAAAGTTGTAGAGTTTTGCCTTTCAAATGTATGCCGTTCATCCATCAGGAAATGATTTTTGGGTACAGGGTGAGGAGTCATGCAGCCTCTGAATCCCTTGCTGGCTTTGTGACCTCATATAAATGACTGATTTCTTCTGCATCAGTGTCCTCAGCTACAAAATGAGATCCTGATCTCTGCTGTGTACAAGGTTCTTGTGAGGTCGGAATACAGCATCCCAGCACACTGAGCCCCAAGCCTCAGTAGGCATTCAGTAATTTCCTCCTTGTTCTGAGTCCAACTGCATTCCCTAAGCATGTGGACACTCGGGGGAAGTTGGCACTTAACCCAGAAAGTTGTTGCTAGTACATTGCCTGCCAACTGCTACAGCCATCGCGGCCAGGCTGGGTTTGACTGCTCAGCAAATCTTCTGGCAGGGCACTGGCGGCTTGGAGAATGTTCAGCTGTGTGCAAACTTGCCTGGTGCAGGCAGGTGCTCAGTCTTAGAGATGATTAGTGCAAATCTGATGCATTGTAGAAACGAATGACTGCTTCCTAACTCCAGTTAAAAAGTTGAGTCCGGACACTCTTCTAACCAGGAGCTTTGGGCCTTGAAAGGAGCTTGTTTAGTGACCACCAGTGACCACATGTGCAGACACACGGTGTGCATTCCTGTGAGCAAACAAACAGAAGGCTGGGGATCTGGTGATGTTTGGCATTTGTGTCACAGTGTGCATTTTCCGATTGATTCATGGAGAGATAGAATGGGCTGGGATTGTGTGGTGTGGTACAGTAGGGATTTCCATGATCAGAGACACTTTGCATTTCCCTCTGGAGGAGAGTAATGACCATGAAGGATGGGTGGACATTTTTGCATGTGCTCTAGGAGATCAGATGTCAGAGTGAGGAGACTGAAGGGCATAGACTTCAGGCATTGCTCATCGAGTGTGTTGCGGTGTATATTCCTCTAGAGCCTTTTCCAGTTTCACTCTCCAGTGTTCTTGCTTCCATTTTGATCAGGGGCTTCGTCATACACCTTTCATGGAGGGGACCACTGAGCTGGGCGTGTATTAATTCAGCCATCAAACATTTGTTGATCCCTCTCAACCCTGTAATGTCCACATTTGGAAAAACCAGAAATGTCCCAATGTAAGACAGCTGGGGAGTGGTAAGCTTTGGCCTTTTGTGATGGGTAGTGGCTGTCATGTCACAATTAGAGGTGACAGATAGGATCTATACACATGTCCCATCAACACCAGAACATAGTATGAGGGGAATATTGATTGTAAGTAACCCTGTGAGTTTACACATGTGGAAATAGGTGTTGTGCTGAAGGGTGACCTTTCCCCTACTTGTGGCTTTGTTACATTTTATTGTAGTGACAGCTAAATGTTTTAATCAAGAGATCTCAGTCCACAGGCAGAATTGGCTTGTTTGCTTATTGCTGCTTGTTCCCTCTGAACCCAAAGGTGTTCTGTTGTCAGGGCCAGTAGGGAGTTGTTTGGTTCTCTAGCACTTGTTGCCTAGGAGTCCCCCTCCCAGCCCTGCAGCAGCAAATATCTTTACTAGTTTTGAGATTTAACCAAAACTGTAAAATTGGGCCAAGGTCGTCTAGGAAACATTTAGTATGAAAAATTATTCTACACAGTAGTGTTCTATCAGGGTAAGTTAATTTTCTCAAAAGATTAATGAACTGTCTTAAACACTCTTGAATAGCTGGGTATCAACTTTCCCCCTACTTTGAGCTAGGAGTAGCCCCACTTCCCTAACTGATTTGAGCGCAGGAAATGTTTCGGTTGTGCAGCCTACAAGGTTTTTGGTTTTTTTTTTTGGCTGCGTTGGGTCTTCATTGCTGTGCGCGGGCTTTCTCTAGTTGCGGCGAGTGGGGGCTACTCTTCGTTGTGGGGCGCGGGCTTCTCACTGCGGTGGCTTTTCTTGTTGCAGAGCACGGGCTCTAGGCACGTGGGCTTCAGTAGCGGCACGTGGGCTCAATAGTTGTGGCTCACGGGCTCTAGAGCACAGGCTCAGTAGTTGTGGCACACTGGCTTAGTTGCCCGTTGGCAAGTGGGATCTTCCCGGACCAGGGCTCGAACCCATGTCCTTTGCATTGGTAGGCGGATTCTTAACCACTGAGTCACCAGGGAAGCCCAAGGATTTTTTATTACTCCTTTAAGATTGTTAGTTTCGCTGCTTTGCTGTCTTAAATGTAAACCACAAGTCACAGAACCCATTCTTTACCTTGAATTTTCCTTTCAGAAAAGCAATTTATAACATGTAGTTGTTCAGCAGTGCTCCAGTAGCTGCTCTCATCTTGGAGGAGTTTCCAGTCTACACAAGGTGGATGGATCATTCCAGAAAGTAGAGTAGTTTGGGTCTTTCTCAATACCTCTCCCACGCCCCCACCCCCACCCCCCAAAAAGCTGTGATTGAACAACATTAGGCACTTCACATAAGGCAGGCACTATATGTAAGCCTGCTGATCCTTGGGACAATCCTGAGGATGGGACCTGTTAACTACTCCCGTTCACAGATGAGGAATCACAAGTCTAATGACGATGTCTGTTGCTAAAAGTCTCTCAGGTTAGTTTTGGAGGTTGAGGTTCAGACCAGGCTGCTTTTGTTCTTAACCTGTAGGTCTGTCTCCACCTTCCCTGCACAGCAGCAGGTCTGAAGTAAGTGGGGCCCAGACATGGTTTATTTGTTTATTCATTTTCTTAAGTTTATATGCCATAAAATTCATTCTGAAAAATGCATCACTGGCAGTCAAGATACAGAATATTTCCAATCCCCCAAATTGTTTTGTGCCTCTTTGTAGTCAGCCCCTCCTCCTATGCCCAGCTCTACACATGAGTGTTTAAAATAAGATCCCCAAGCAATTCTCTGTGCAGCCAGAGATGAGAGCCACCACTTTATGAGCTCTCTCCAGAGCAGCAATTATGTCATGTTTTTTGCTTGTGAGCCTTGGTGGGTAAGACGCAGAAGCAGGTGGCCACTGCTGTAAGGACAGATAGCACTGGAATGTTGGGCCTTGCTCCTGAGTGTTAGTTGCTTGGTGGCAGCCTGTTGCTGCAGCATTGCTCTGGGGAGGAAGGAGGAAGCACGAACGTTATGCCACAGAGTACACTCATGCTGGGAGCCATGGAAATATGTCCCTGTTCTGTGTGCCTCTATATCTGTCCATATTGGGAGTTCTGCCTGAGGCTAGGGCATCTATTGCTGGGGAATCAAAGTAAACCGCTTCTTAGCTGGGATTGGCCATAGCTTGGATGCCCCATCCCCATGTCCCTTCATCCTGTTCCCTACTTCCACCAGGGGACTGTTGAGTTAGTTACTGTGCCTACGGAGCAAGTAGATCATTGTGAAAGAATTGTGTGAAAATTGCAGAGTTCTCTAAGGGGAGGATTCTTTTTTCAGTGGGGAGGAGAGGTGCTCTGCCCATTCATGCATAATAATCACCTTATAAAATTCTGGGTCCTTCTGCTGTGAGATAGTCACATGGGTCACAAATGTAAGCAGTGCCCGGCCAGAGCCTCGGGCATTCAGGTGGGCAACAGTGGTAGCTGAACATGTTTGCGTCCCAAATGTCTGTGTCTACAAGTGTTTGTAGTGCCCTGAGAGTAAGGAACGGCTCTGTGCCAACAGAAGAGGGCTCTTGCGATGTGCCTGAGGCATGACCCATAAAAGTGACAGCATGATGTGTCTGCAGTTTAGTTTAGTTCCCAAATGCTGGAATCCCAGGAAATAGCCTGAACTGCTTAAGGATCTCTCAGTGTGGGGCCTATTTTCTTTTTTTTTTGTGGTATGCAGGCCTCTCACTGTTGTGGCCTCTCCCGCTGCGGAGCACAGGCTCCGGATGCTCAGGCCCAGCGACCATGGTCCACGGGGCCAACCGCTCCGCGGCACGTGGGATCCCCCCGGACCAGGGCACGAACCCATGTCCCCCGCATCGGCAGGCGGACTCCCAACCACCGCGCCACCAGGGAAGCCCAAGGGCCTATTTTCTTTTTCTTTTTTTTTTTTTTTTTTTTTGCGGTACGCGGGCCTCTCACTGTTGTGGCCTCTCCCGTTGCGGAGACAGGCTCCGGACGCGCAGGCTCAGCAGCCATGGCTCACGGGCCCAGCCGCTCCGCGGCATGTGGGATCTTCCCAGACCGGGGCACGAACCTGTGTCCTCTGCATCGGCAGGCGGACTCTCAACCACTGCACCACCAGGGAAGCCCGGGCCTATTTTCTTTCTCTAGGCCTCGGGTGGAGTTGGATTGATTGCGTATTTTACTAGGGATAAATGATTTGGTGTTCTTTCTATTAAGCCGATTTTCTGGTTGTAGGAAGTAGATTGTTATAATTTTGGTTTAGTTCACAAGTGTTAGGGAAGCTGTAGAGAAGTACAGTTTCCTCCCTTTTTCAAGGGTGGAGTGAAGAGAGGAATCATCAATGTGACCACAAGCTTTTTACATTAAGAATTCAAGGAAAGGGACTTCCCTGGTGGTGCAGTGGTTAAGACTTCGCGCTTCCAATGCAGGGTGCGTGGGTTCAGTCCCTGGTCAGGGAACTAAGATCCCACATGCCGCCCAGCACAGTCAAAAAAAAAAAAAAAAGATGCAAGGGAAGCATTTTTTGATTCTTCTCTTGACAGCCATTCAAGTTAACCACAACCTTAGGCAAGATTCAGGCAAAAAGAAACCAAGTATTCCAGCAGTGCTTACAGTAAATATTTCCGTTTGTGGAATTTTACCCATGTTTGTGTGTTTTGCAGAGCCCACCAATAAACTACTGCTTAATAATGAAGTCCCAATTGGGTTGTGAGTCTTTGGGCCTGCCCTGTGCTCCATTGCCTGCATAGAACAGGCACACAGGAACCTTTATCACAGTTGTTAGCGGCTGCTTGACCTGGTGTCTGGCCGCCTGTTGCGTTGTGGCTCGTAGTGGTTCTCCCAGTTGGGGACATTGCTGGTTGTAACAACATCCTGTTATGCTTCACCTTCACCTCGAAGATGAGATTGCAAAAATGCCTGAGATTGGGAATGAGGACATGCAGTCATCACCTCTTCCTCTCTGCTGCTGGGAGCCCAGGGTGTTTGCTTTATGGGCTGGGCCCTTATATGCTGCTGTTTCCATTTTCGATTTGCAAGTGAACCAGTTGCTTTCTGCTTTTTTTTTTTTTTTTTTTTTTTTTTTGATGTGGACCATTTTTTTGAAGTATTGAATTTGTTACAATATTGCTTCTGTTTTGTTTTGGTGTTTTGGCTGCAAGGCATGTGGGATCTTAGCTTCCTGACCAGGGATCGAACCAGTACCCCCTGTATTGGAAGGCAAAGTCCTAACCACTGGACCACCAGGGACGTCCCTGCTTTCTGCCTCTTACATCCCCTGTAACCCCTGAGGGCCAGCCTCAGACAAGAGGAAATGAGGACTCTTCTAGTTGGAGCCTACATCTGTATTCCCTTTGTCAGCAAGTGGGGCATCTCCCACCAGACCTGAGCCCCTTACAAAGGTGGATCCAAAAGCAGATGAAATGTCAACAAATTCTGAAAGAGACCTCTTAATTATGCAAACTGAATGTTCCTTGTACTTGTCCAGTAAACAAAACAAAGGAAGGTGTGGGAGTGTGTCAGGCTTTGATGAGTAGAAGACTTGAGAAGCAACTGAAGCCACCCAAGGCGATTTACCAACTTTGTGAAGATAGGTCTGGAGACTCGAAATGCTTGTGTGTCTTGTTTGTGTATTGCTTGTTTGTGAAGATGAGGGAGTAACATATTCCACTTGATGTTTTCTTAGAGACAGAAAAGAGAAAAGCGCTCAGTAAATTTAGATCTGTGAAGGAACAGCTTGGGAAGACCTTGCAGTTTGTGTGGCTTGGTCAGCAGGAGGGTGGCAGGACTCCCTGGCCTGACATTTGAAGGTGCCATAATAGCAATGATGCCAGTCCTGGTTGCCATGTTGTGTCTTTTGTGAAGATTGTGAGACTGTAACTGAGGGCTGCTCCTGTTACACAACTTGTGATTACCTATTTGTGGGAGGGGAAGGAACTTTTGTTTTTAATGGTTTGCTTGAAGCTGTGCTGACTGCTTTTTTCTTCTTTCTTTTTAGTTCTCAAAAAAACACAAGCAGATATGACAAAATCCCAATAGAAGAAGGGCGTCAGGCTAAAGTGCCTGCCTAAGGTCACATGAGCAGGATCTGAACCAAGGTCTTACTGACTCTGAAGTCAGTCTTTCACCTGAGGGGTCACTCCCCATCAGAGACCACTCCCCCAGGAAGGGGAGGCAAAGGGGGTTATGTGCTTAGATAACCAGATTAGAGGGGCCTCTGTCAACACATCTCCTTTGTTAAGGGGATTTTCAGAGGATTGAGAGTAAGTTGGTTTGTCTCCCTTTAGGCCTCTGGATTTCCCAAACTCAAATTTAGAGCTCTGCCCTTGGGTTGAGTGCTGCTTCAGAAGCTCAGTGTGGTTTAGGAGATCAATACACTGCACACTGTGGTGCCACCTCAATGATCAACCCCCTACACGGATCCTCTTGGTTCCCTGTTCACTTTAGCAGCCATGTCATACTCTCTGACAGCATTACTACTGTCTGAAGACACACTAGCTCGTCTGCAGGCATCCTGCCATCTCTCTCTGGGGTTGGGAGGCCTCTGTCCCAGGCTTTGGACTTTGCATGGCTGGTATCCATGGTTTGTTTCTGGCTTTATTCAAACGTTTATTGAGACCTTTCAGCCTGCCAAGCACTGACTTGATGCTGTCCATAGCAGTACGAACTTGAAGGGGAACAAACATGATCACAGTTCAGTGTATGCTGTGGTTGTAATTTCCAGTTGTTCATTACTGGTATATAGGAAAGCAGTTGACTTTTATATATTAATTCTGTATCCTACAACCTTGCTGTAATTGCTTCTTAGTTCCAGGTGGTTTTTTTGGTTGATTCTCTGGGGTTCTTTATATAGACAGTCATGTAATCTGCCAATAAAGACAGTCTTATTTCTTCCCAATCTGTATTCTTTTCCTTTTTTTAATGTATTAGTTAGGACTTCCAGCACGATGTTAGAGGAGTGGTGAGAAAGGACATCCTTGCCTTGGTCCAGATCTTAAGGAGAAAGTGTCTAGTTTCTCAGTATTAAGTAGATCCTGTGATCATGATAAGACAAAAACTGGCCACAAGAACTCTTGGGAAGGCCACCTATGGCACACTTGGTGTGGGAAGGGGATGGGGACTCAATGAAGGCTTCTTGAAGGAGAGTGGTTTGCCAGGATGGGGAACTGTGGAGAACAGGGTATTTCAGACAGGGAAGGCCTAGTATATTCAAAGGAAGAAATCAGGTGTGTCAGAATGGTACATGTGTGAGCAACAACAAGCATCTTTTTGAGAAAGATGGGGAACCTGGCTAGAATCCTTGGACTCCTATCATGTGCCCAGTGCTCTGAGGTGCCAGGGACACATTCTATGTAGACACCAGAATATGGCACCCCCAGGCTGCAGTAGGAGTTTGGATGCGGTGCAGCTTCCTTTAGCAAGCTGGTTCTCTGGAATGGGCAGGCTCTACCAAGGTTCAGCTTCAACTGTATGGCTTGTTCCCTGGGCCACTGTCCCTGTTCGTGGCACCTCCAATTGGTACCTGATTCGGAAATTCTAAGGAAGATGAAGTGTATTATGGTGTTGAGTGCTGAGGCAATGGGGGAAACAATCATAGTCGAAGAATGGTTTTATCTTTTCTCTTTTTGAAAGTAGATGTGTTAGTTCTTTGTTCTCTGAATGGGTCTGGGACAGCCTGCCCCACTATTCACTATCCTTGACTGCTTTGCCACTTCACCACACAGGGCCCAAACTCCAGGCCTCACCCCACACTGTCTGCATCCTGGGAATCTTGGATGTCAGCCAGACCCTAGAGCCCCAGGCTCCAAGGAGATCAGCATTTCTGTTCATTTTGGATTAGTCCTGGCATCCAGCCATCATTTACAACATTCTTCCCTGGGAACCCGGCAGAGACATCCCAAGAACTGGCTTGATGAACCTTTGGAATATGAGCCTGCCCTAGGTTGCTGGTTGCTGTGGTATGTTGAGAAAACTTTTCTGGAGAAAAGCAGTGGGAAAGAGGGAAATTCCACACCCAGAAATTAGCCCTGGAATTATAGCCAAGTTTCAGTTGTGTTCCGTGCTGGTGGCAGAATCATATTCCTCTTCCTGTCCCCTTGGCTTCTGGACTGGAGAGGAAACAAGTGGACCCAGAAAATCTCTGCATGAGGTTGTTTTCCACCTAGTTGGTGGAGATCACGGACTCTCTGCCAGATGTGTATGTAGAGGCCAGCGTGTCTTTCTCTTCCACTGTGAACCGCATATCCAGACCTTTATTTTATCAGTTACAGCTGAAGAGATTAAGGGGAAGGAGAACCTTAGGCTTTGGTGTTTTCACTTATGTTTTACTCAACACAGATTGTGAGAAAATTGTTATGAATTACATTTGTGAAAACTCGCAGACTCCTGGTATGTCCTGGCATTGGCACCCCAGTTCTTGATTTGTGCAGTGGATCACAGTCTTGGCTTGAATGTTAAGAATAACCTCGGTAGCTTTGAAAATCCTAATACTTGGCCCTTACCCGGGACGCTTTTCACTGGAATCTCTGTGAGTAGGGGCCCAGGCATCCCTTTTTTTTTTCTTTCGGGGTTTCTCAGATGCTGCCAACTGTACAGTTCTGTAAACCGTTGTTTAGCCAGATTTCACTCTTGAGTCAGTGCTGAGCGTTGAGAATCTGGAAGCTGCACAGTCTCGTGAGGAGAGACATAACACTGGGCAAGTCACAGACTCTTCTGGGCATGTTTGGCTTGAAGGCTTTTATTTAAATCTGGCTACTGGATTTTTCCTTTGCTAACTAACTTCACGGCAGAGCACCGTAGTCTGAGGACAGAGGGAATGGTGGTCTGGTTTATTATTAAAGCCTAATTAACTATTTTGACTGTATTTGGGCCCTGTTGAAATTTGGGATATGGGCCTCTGACTGACTTAAGTGCTGAAGCTATTTCTGCTAGTCATTTGAGATGGAAAACTTCCTGAAATGAATTACCAGAAGCTTTGCCCTGAGGTAAAGAGGGGTGTGCCCTCACCAACTTCATACTGCCACTACTCACAATAGCAAAAAGGTAGAAACAATCCAAATGTCCACTTGATGAATGGTTAAACAAAGTGTGGCATATCTATATAATGGAACAATATTCAGCTTCAAAAGGAAGGAAATTCTGACTTGTGCTTAACAGCATGGATGAACCTTAAAGACACTGCTAAGTGAAAGAAGCCAGAGACAAAAGGACAAATATTATGTGATTCCACTTATATGAGATACCTAAAATAGTCGAATTTGTAGTGACAGAAAATAGAGTAGTGGTTACCAGGAGTTGGGGGAGGGAGGGGAGTGGGAGTTCGTGTTTAATAGGGACAGAGTTTCTGTCTGGGAAGATGAAAAAGTTCTGGAGGTGGATGGTAGTGATGGTTGAACGACAGTGTGAATGTACTTCATACTACGGAACTGTACACTTAAAAATGGTTAAAGTGGTAAACCTTAAGTATATTTTACCACAATTTAAAACAATTTTTTTAATGGGTGTGCCTTACTTCTGGGTAGCTAGCTGGATATTGATCATATTCACCACAGACTAACAGGTTGTGCCTGCACAGGTCGCCTAAGGCTGTTGTTCTCTTCCATGGCAGGTTAACTTGTTAGCTGTTTTTCCTTTTGGTAAAATGGCATAATTGTCTCCTTGCCTGCTATCGAATTGCCAGCTGTTGCTTCCTCCTGCGCCTTCAACTGCTCCTCTCCCCTTTCTATGGGCTGCTTCTAATCTGGTGTCCTGGGGACGGAGATAAGCCTGCCTGCTCAGTGGTCTTGGGCTTTGTGGTAGATCGGTGCCACCCTTCTGGGCTTTCAAGTGGCCAGAACCCCCAACCCCCCCCCCCCCCCCCCCCCCCGGCAAACAGCCACTCTGGTTGTTGGGTTTCATGGTTTTTTCAGCTTCAGTTTTTACATTGGCATCTGAGGTTAATCTTGTTTTGAGTTGAAGGTGAGTTTATTATTGATTGGCTTTTTCCATTTGGATGTCACTGTTTTGAGTGGTGCTTCCATTGGTCCCCTTGAGCTGTTGGCATTGATGGTAGATGGCTGTTGTGAGGACGCCCGGGTGTGAACTGAGCATGGTGGTCTTGCATGAGTCAGCCCTTCCAAGGGTACTGAAATCCAAAAGGAGCACAGATGTGCTCTCCTTCCTTTGCTGGAATCCTCTAGGGCCCGAAATTGTGAAACACAAAACCTAGGATGCTTTCAGTTTGGGGTGTTTGGGATTTTCAAAGAAACATCTGTAGATACTTTCCACGTGCTTACAGTGTTTTATTAGGTAAGCAGCTTTCTCCATAGCCTGTTGCTTAGTCCAAATAATGGCAAGGATTTTGGGGGCCACAGTTTCCAGCAGTAAAGAGGAGACCCTTGGGGTGTAGATAAGTCACCCGAGTCTGCAGTCACAGGGAGAGGGTCGTGAAGGCACCTCCCAGATTAAGGCACACTTTTGCCTTTGGCACATAGGAGCTGTGAAACTTCTAGGAATTCTGACATAGAGAGAAGATCAGGGTAGGAAATGTGTAAGTACAGTGGCTTGTTATAACTAGGGTACTCTTTTTGGCCTGTTTTTCTAATTAAAGGTGGAGCATATTTGCGAAATGAAAAATCAGGCTTTGGTCAACTGAGAAGCTGTCATTCAGCAGGGCTTAAAATTGTGACATTTATTTAGGGAATCAGGGGCTTCCCTTGTGGCACAGTGTTTAAGAATCCACCTGCCAATGTAGGGGACACGGGTTCGATCCCTGGCCTGGGAAGATCCCACATACCGCGGAGCAGCTAAGTCTGTGAGGCACAACTACTGAGCCTGCGCTCTAGAGCCCGCGTGCTGCAACTACTGAAGCCTGTTCACCTAGAGCCCGTGCTCCGCAACAAGAGAAGCCACCACAACGAGAAGCCCGCACACCGCAACGAAGAGTAGCCTCCACTCACCACAATTAGAGAAAGCCTGCGCACAGCAACAAAGACCCAATACAGCCAAAAATAAAAACAAATAAATAAATATTTAGGGAATCATTTTTTTTACTACCAGCAAAATAACTGGTGTACCAGAAGGTAAACCTAGGATTTGCTCTTGTTGTATCCTGCCTGAGGGGTGGAGTCAAGGATGACTTGTCTCTCAGACACGACTCTCTGCAGGAAAATACGCTTGTATTGTAAATGTGTAGGCAAAAAGTAAAACTGTAGTATGGAACTGGCTTAATGAATTCTTTTGTCTTATATGTAAATTCTCAGAGGTAAATAAATTCTGTCCTTTTTCATTATTGTTAAAGGTGAGAGTGTAAACATTCTGTCACTGAATGGAAGCTATGGGGTTTTTCTGTTTTGTTTTTTTTTGTTTTGTTTTGTTTTTGCGGTATGCGGGCCTCTCACTGTTGTGGCCTCTCCCGTCGTGGAGCACAGGCTCCGGACGCGCAGGCTTAGTGGCCATGGCTCACGGGCCCAGCCGCTCCGCGGCATGTGGGATCTTCCCCGGACCGGGGCACGAAACCGTGTCCCCTGCATCGACAGGCGGACTCTCAACCACTGCGCCACCAGGGAAGCCCGAAGCTGTGGTTTTAAGTAAGCCACAAGCCCCTGTGTTCAAAATAGATACATATCTAGGGAACCGTCTTTAGAGTAATTTACACATGAATGAGAGGTTTCAGTGGAGAAAATTTGTGAGCCAGGTGGACTGTTTTTCCTTTTCAATGCATAATATGGATGAAATGGGATGAGATCAGGAACCACAGTCTTGCTTTTGTGAAAGTCCCAAGGAGTAGGGACTTGGAAAAGCTCCAATTCTATGTGCCCCCATCCTTTCTTTTTTACATAGTACATCACATAATTTTAGTTGTTATTTTCATTCTTTGTTGTCTGGCTGTCCCTGTTCCCCCACCTCTGGGCCAGAATGTGAGCACATGAGGGCAAGTGTCTTTGTGCTGAATCCCAAGAGCCTGTAGTATTAAAAGATACACAGTAAGGTGTTTGTTAAGTAGCTGAATCAGAAATCCAAAGTTTTCACCTAAACCAGGAACACCTCAAACGACAGGGGTATACCCAGTCATCCCTAGGCCTCTGCCGCTTGGCCAGCCTGGACCAGTTGGTTTTCAGCTTGTTCTTAATCTCAACACCATCTCCTTTTAGACCCACACAAGACAGATGCATGTTAACACGTGTCTGTGAAGTGGGGCAGCAAAGGTAAGAAGCGGGGCAGGCCAGATAATGGTGAGAAGAGCAGTAGTTGGATCACAAGAGCAAAGTTAGCAAAAGGAGCAAGCTCAGCCCTTATCAGAACCCCATGATTTGGGGTTCTTCGGGGTCTAAAGTGCCAGCATGCATAGCTCTTTCCATCTAGGTCTTGCTGGGACCTTTACCTCTGTAATGCAATAGACTTTTTTCTTTATAAAGAACACATTTTAAAACGTCTCAAATCAGGGACTTCCCTGGTGGTCCAGTGGTTAAGACTTCCAACACGGGGTGCGGGTTCAATCCCTGGTCGGGGAGCTAGGATCCCACATGCCTCACGGCCGAAAAAGAAAAAAACCCCACCAAAACATAAAACAGAAGCAATGGTGTAACAAATTCAGTAAAGACTTTAAAATTGGTCCATGTCAAAAAAAAAAAAAAAAGGTCTCAAACGATACTTTGGGTTGAAATCAGATCTATAATAGACTATATCTCTTGTATTTACTCACTAGAGATAGTGAGCCTAACTTACTAGGGAACTTACATCTACTGGGGGTGAAAGCTTATGTTTTCATAAGTATGGGTCAGTATAAAAATTGAATAAATCAGAAATATGAAAACTGTGGACTTGGAGTTGGAAGGTGTGTGTGCTGCGAGCTCCGTTGCCTCTGGTTTCTGCCCAGGCTGGGGGCAGAGTATGGTGGGTCCTGGTCAGGAGGGTAGCCTGGCCAGGTTGGCTCTGTTTCCCTAGAGGGTCTTCCACAGGGCTGGTGTTCTGTGTTTGTGTTGAGTGAAATTTCCTTTTCTTCCCCGGGCCTGGAGCACATCTGTTTAAGTTGCGTTCTAGGTATACTTGCACCCATTTATTATTAAAGGGATTTGAGTTTGAACTGGATTTGATAACGGTTTTTCTTCCTAAGCACCCATGGTGCATTTCTGTACCTGAAAGTATAATGCATTTTGATGCCATTCCTATGGCAACCAGTGAACTCCAAGGGAACAGATTCTATTTTGTGCTCTAACATGGTAACAGGATTAGTGAAGGCACATTGAAAACACCATTATAAGTCTGCTGCAGTTTGAAGAGAATTTAAATGGTCCAGTACTAAATTTTCAACATTGACTCCGTTTGAGTACACTTCTGATAATCTGCATGGCACTCAACTTAGTCTGGTTTTAAATATCATTGTGGGGAGGGGGTGCTTGATGGGGGCTTATTTTTAATCCAAAGTGGGTCCTCAGTAAAATCTTCAGGGACTCCATTTTCTGGGTTTCAAAACCTTGTTCACAGGTCTCTATCATTGGGGTCTTTGGTTTCTGTTTTTTGGCTGCGTTTGGGTCTTCGTTGCTGCGCGCAGGCTTTCTCTACTTGCGGCGAGAGGGGGGCTACTCTTCATTGTGGTGCGCGGGCTTCTCATTGCAGTGGCTTCTCTTGTTGCAGAGCACAGCCTGTAGGTGTGCAGGCTTCAGTAGTTGCAGTATGCGGGCTTCAGTAGTTGCGGTGTGTGGGCTCTAGGGCACGAGGGCTTCAGTAGTTGTGGCACATGGGCTTAGTTGCTCTGCGGCATGTGGGATCTTCCCCGACCAAGGATTGAACCCATGTACCCTGCGTTGTCAGGTGGATTCTCAGCCACTGCACCACCAGGGAACTCCCTATCATTGGGGATTCTTGTGTTCAGGTGTGTGACACTCTACCCCAACCAGAGCTTGGAGGTCAGGTGATTTTAACTTGTCTATCCTGCCTTTAAACCAAACCTCTCTAAGAGACAAAATAAAACAGAAGTGTGAATTCCTTCCTCAGGAAGCTTTCCTTCACCTGAGCCTCTTGCTGAGGTGACGGTGGCACTCTGGGAGGTAGTGCCTTATGCCTTCCTGCCCGTCGGAGCAGGGTCTTGGCTGTGGGTGGTGGCCCCCATGGGGAGAGGGCAGTGCCCCCGAAAGCCACACCTTTCCCAGCTTCCATTCTCCTGGTTTCATCAGATTGAGCTATCCTGTTAGCCGTTTAGGGTTGGGGAAATGATGCCCACCTATTTTCTGATTTTAAGTTGATAAGAAGCCTAACTATCTGCTGGAGTAATTTGGAGGCATCTTGGTAAAGCATCTCAACCCTCACTGGCTCTGGGAACTAATATCTGAGCCTGGAAACGTGGGGGTCTGAGTTGGGGACGTGACGAGGTTGAATAGGGCAGCCAGAGGTGGAGGAGATGAGGCAATTCTGAGGTAGTTCTGTACTTTGGTTTCCCCCAGTTGTTACAGAGACTGTATAGCTCACATTGTTTGGCTTCTCATGTTCAGGCCTTGCCTGTTCCAGCTGCATTGGCATGGTGGGGACCCAGGTGGTTGTTTTCCCCAGGCTGTGGAGGGCTGAGGACTCCGTGCCTGTTCTCTGACTTTTCTTTCTCCATAGCAGATGGTACTGTTGCACATTCTCCTTTGCCATAGAAAGAGCTCATTCATGCCATTCATTGAGGGTGGACTCAGAGCTCTGCCTTCCTTCATCTGCCCGGGTCGGCACCCCCACCCTATTCTGAAGTCACCCTTATGTGCTGACTTCCTCACATTGGCCTAGTGCAGCACACGATCCTGGGTAGCACTGGCTGCTGAGGCCAGAACAAGGGAAGTGCAAAATGGCTCAGTTCTCCTTAATGCTAGTGGGAGGCACCATCCAAGTTTGTGGAGGGCTCAGGGTAGTGTCAGTAGTCCTGGCTGAATTCTGCGTGTGCCTCACAAAACAGCCTCTGGGAAGCAGCTAAGTTTATAACTGGAACCTGTGTTCCAGTCCCCTTCCTCTAGTTATGAGGAACCCAGGGGCCCTGCAGTATCTTAGCCCATGCTCTGGAACCTTCTTTGGAAGTTATTTTCTCATCTTGTTTCTGTCTTTGGTGTGCTCGCCTTGATCCAAAACTCTCCTTCAATGTCTTGATGCTTTAAAAGCCTTTGTGTACCTCACATTAAACATTTCCTGGTTTCCGCTTCCTCCACTTTCACATCAACTATTCAACTCTTGGAGGACAAACTTCTGTGCTTGGTTCCCCCCCCCCCAACCCCGCAGGTTGCCAACAGCCTCATTGAAAATCCCAGGAGCAGCTGTGGTGCCTGAGACCACGGGCCCCCACCTACCACTTCTAACCTGCCCTGTGGTTTCACCATCCAGGAGGCTGCTGATTCCCACGACTCTGCCTACTCCCCTGGCAGGGATTTCAATTTGGGCACTCTCCTCTCTGGACACACAATGTCCCGAATGGTCTCACTCGGCCCTGTTACTCAGCTCAGGTGTTCTTCGCTCCTGTACCTGGATCCAGGTTTGTCTTGTGGTGGCCCAACAGTTAATCCTGGGCTCCCTTTTGGCCTCAACAACTGGGACTTGTCTTCTTAAATTATCTTTGGGTCTGACCCCATTTTCCACATGCCTCCCCCCGAGTTTGGTCTTGATTTGTTCCTGCGGTAGCCTCCATGATAAATTTGCTCTCCAACTGCTCAACAATGTTACCAGATTGTGTGATGCCTAACCCCTAAGTGGCATGACTTCAGCTAGTACTAGGACTAGCAATCCCCATGGGAGAAGGGCACATTTACCTTTTCAGTTTCCCACAGTCCTTCTGTCACTTTGAGGAAGAAGTCTCATCAGTTGCTAATCTCCCTTTGTATATACATTGAGTGCTAAGAATCTTGGCCTAGAAGCCATGCCAACATTGTTTTCATTGTCCTTATTTTTACACTGACTTTCTCTTTATAGCAGTTGGTGCTGGTTTTTAAGTTAATGACTTTTTTCTTTTAATTTTGAAATTTTTCATAGCTACAAAAAGTAGATTCACCAGTTAACACTTTGCCACACTTGTTTTATTTATCGATGCACAGGTTTGTTTTTTTTCCCATCAGTCCTTTGAAAGTATGTCGCAAATGTGGTATCTTACCTTGTGTACTTCAGCAAACATCTCTTTGAGAATAAAGGCATTTTCTTGAAAGCAGGGACTCCAACAGATATTTGTATACCCATGTTCATAGCAGTATATCATGATGGTGAAAAAGTGGAAGCAACCCAAGTGTCCGTGGAGGGATGAGTGAACAAATATGGTGTATCTATACGATGGAATGTTATTCAGCCGTGAAAAAGGAAGGAACTTCTGATACATGCTACACATGGATGAACCTTGAGGACATTTTGTTAAGTAAAAGAAGCCAGACACAAAAGGACAAATCCTGTGTGATTACACTTATATCAGGTACTTAGAGTAGTCAGATTCATAGAGACAGAAAGTAGAATGGTGGTTACTAGGGGCTGGAGGGAGGAGGAAATGGGGAGTTAGTGTTTAATGGGTATGGAGTTTCAGTTTTGCAAGATGAAAGTAGTTCTGGAGCTGGACAGGGGTGATAGTTGCCCAACAGTGTGATTGTACTTAATGTCACTTAACTGTATGCTTAGAAAGGGTTAAAATGGTAAATTTCATATTATGTGTATTTTGCCACAGTAAAAGGATAAGTAATATAAAAGGTGTAAGTTTTTATTTATTTTTTTAATGGCATTGTCCTATAAAACCACAATAAACGTAGTGGAAAATCAACAATAATTGCGTCCCATATTAAGAATTCCCATGTTGTCTCCCAAAATGTCTGTCTCCCATTCAGACAGGTTCACACATTGCATGTGATATGTTAATGTTTTCTTTTAAATAAGTATATTTGTTTATAAATAGCAAGTTGGTGTAAAGCACAGGTGGATCTGTATGTGATGAAGGTGGTGGGTGTGGACTGACTAGGGTCACACCAACCCTGAATGTGTAATGGTCTGGGTCCCTTTGGCACTGGAGCTGAGTTCCTAATATGTATGCCCCAGCCCTCCTAGCTTCTACAGGAGGAACCTTCTACATCTTTACAGTAAGATCAGCCCTAATCTCTTGGGGCTCTTGAACATCATCAAAATGATGAGTTGCGGGCTTCCCTGGTGGCGCAGTGGTTGAGAGTTCGCCTGCCGATGCAGGGGACACAGGTTCGTGCCCCAGTCCGGGAGGATCCCACATGCTGCAGAGTGGCTGGGCCTGTGAGCCATGGCCGCTGAGCCTGCTCGTCCGGAGCCTGTGCTCCGCAACGGGAGAGGCCACAACAGTGAGTGGCCTGCGTACTGCCAAAAAAAAACCCAAAAAAAATGATGAGTTGCAACTGGAACTGAGGAATTGAATTTTTAAATTTTATTGAATTCTAATTAAGATTTTAAAACGCATGCCCATTTAGTTTTGGAGAACATTGAAGTATGTTTGGAACATCTTGGGTATGTGAATCTACTTTTTCTTTTTTTTTTTTTGGCCACGCCGTGTGGCATGTGGGATCTTAGTTCCCTGACCAGGGATCGAACCCATGCCCCCTGCAGTGGAAGTGCAGAGCCCTAACCACTGGACTGCCAGGGAAGTCCGTGAATCCACTTTTTTAACTTTAAACTTTATAAAATCTACATACACAGCAAATATTTTGAATGAAAAGTTAGCTCCTGAATTGAGATGTGCTGAAAGTGTGGAGTACGCATGGATTTTAGACATTTAGCATGAAAAAGTAAAATGTCTGTTTCTTATAGTGGTTACACATTGAAATGATATTTTGGGTATATTGGGTTCAGTGAAATATACTGTTAACTCACTTGACTGATCACATTTATTTCTATCAGGCACATGTAGATATAGTACAAGTGTGAAGGATCTCTTCCTCTGTGCAGCAGCCTGCATTGCCACCCTCCACCAGGTCCTCCTCTGACTTCCTTTTCTAGGCTCCTAAAGACTTTGGGCCCTGTTGTTTTTTGGTGAATTCTCAGCTGGATTCTCTTTCTCATTTCTGTCCTGTCCTAATAAGGCCTAGGGGCCTCTGAGCCCTTGACACTGGGCACACCTCTTGAAGCCTTTGCTTCTCCACTAAGTGTTAGACTGGTGGAGGGAAGGGGCCCAGATGAATCTCTCATCTGCGTAAGGCTTCTAGGGGGTGGGAGGAACGTGGCAACCCATCTATGTTACTGGTTACATGGGAGGAGAACACTTCTCTGCTCCTCTTTTGTGTAGCTCTTTGTCCCAGGTCCCAAGCAGCACAGAGAGATGGGAATCATTGGTGGGAGGACATTGAGACCCCAGAGAGGGTAGTGGGGGCACCAGCCCAGTTCAGCTCTGCTCTCTGCTGGGTGAGACACGCCGGGCATTGAGTCTAGAAGAACTCATAGAATGCCAGAGAGTTATGTGGAGAGGTAGGGAAAGGCCATGGACCTCAAGCTGCTTAGCATTGTGGGTCTCCAGCTTTCCCCGTGCACGGCTTGCAAACCAGTTAACTAAACCCAGTGAGTGCAGGTGGCATTTTCACTGAGATGTGCGTGTGCACACATTTTCATTTTTTTATTCAGTCATTCTGTGCACTAGATCTTGGTTTGAAGCTTCATGTGTGATGAACGTTAGTTCCACACCCTTAAATGTTATTCCTGATTTTAATAAAAAAGTGGCAAGGAGTTCCAGGAAATGCTGCAGGTTCATTGGGAGTGTGATAGTCTGTGTACTGGGGCAGGGGTTTTGGTTTCTGATGGGCTGAGAGCTCCTCACCAGTGAGCATCTCTCATTTTCTTAAGTGGATGCTAAGGACAAGCTGACCTGACCATGTCTGCCAAGGAGTAAACTTGGGCTGTGCAGCAGAATATGAGTCTGTGAAATTCTGCTGCAGCTGAGGTCCCCTGGGGCACAGCACACAGGGCTGACTTTGCCAGTGGCCACTGCCTGTGGCAAGGCCCAGCTGCCCAGAGCAGAGTGGCTGGAGGCTTGGGATGGGAGGATGGGGGGCACCCCACCCCCACCCCCCACCTTAGAGATCAAACATGCTTTGTGGTGTTTGACCTTTTCTCTTCAGCACCTGTATCCACTTTTCTGTCTGTGTCAGAGTTGGGGCACTTGACCTCTGTGGATCATTTACTTCAGTGGGAGTTAGGTGGAATTAATGGCAAGCAGAAACATTAGTTTTCACAAAGAAACAGATCCCTGTCAAGTTCTTTGCTTCCCTAGCTGTTCTCATCTGAAATAGTGTGAGTTTTGTCCCTGATTGTCTTCTTTGCACTCTGAAAGTTGCTGAGATCTAGAGGAGGTTGGTTATTTAAATCCACACATCCATCTGAAACTGACATGGTTAGATCCTGAGGGCAAAAGTAAACATTGAATGTTTGCTGAGGGCAGGGACCTCCTTGCAGTGCATGGAGGTGGCTTGCCCTTACCTGAGAGGAGAAGCACCTGTCTGGAAGTCAATGGTGTGTGGAAGCCAGGGCCACTGGGCTTGTTTCCCTGGGGCTGCTTGACTGTTAGAGCACCAGCCTTTGCTGTAACCTTGGCAGTGCATGTCTAGTTTAGACACTGTCAGCTCTCATTGTTATTTGGGTTCTGTACCTGATGAAAGGTGAGGCAAGGTAAGAGGAAAAGTCATCTTAGCTGGAGCCACCTCTTGAGAGTGCCTGATAATGACAGATGTATCCTTCTTTTTCTCAGATCTTTCTTTTAAAATTCAGCTTCATAGTGAAGGTCAGAGGGTAATATCATTAAAGAAGAGGTCACCCATAAGCCTTAGCTCTTCATCAAGGTAACTAGGCTCTCCTGCATCTCTAAACTCTGAGTCAGTGTGTGCCCTTGTCCTTGATAGATGTGTCTGTTCCTGGCTCCTTGGTGTGTCTCCATGTCTCCTCTTGGCCTTTGAGGGGCTGATTAGGCCTTCCCTCTCAGTGAGGAGTCTTGGTGGTCAAGGCTGAAGTGTCACTTGGATGTCAGGATAATGGTGTCTCTGGAAGCTCTTGTGTTAGCCATCTTCCTGGGCCCCTTTTTTCCCCAGTAAGTGTAGTCTTGAGTCTGCCTCTCAGCTACCATTCTGCTGCTTTGAAGAGAAGCTTAGAGACATGATGTGCTCTTGTGGGGATATCTCTCACCCTGTTAGCCTTGCATACTCATGGAGGTTGCTTCCCAGGGAATGAAATTGTAGGAAAGTTGGTTGGAATGTCACCTTTCCCACTCATGGGTCTATTCATCAGTTTTATGTTGTTTCCACTTAAACATAGCAGGACTAACTGTGTGCCTGTGAGCTGGCATGTTCTGGAACATTTCAGCCACAGACAGTAAACTACCTCTCACCCATGTGCTGCTACCCATCGGGTCTTGGAGGTTGTTCATCGTCTGCACTTCATTTACCTTCCTCTTTGCCTCCCAAATTCCCAAACAGCTTGACTTTGACCACTTGCTTGGAGGTCAGCACTAACATGTTTCCCTGGTGTTTGGCGTGTTAGAAAACACCATAGTTGTTTTTTTTGTACTAGTTTTAAATTTCATTCATGAGGACCATGAGCTTGGATTTTATCCTTTTGTTGGAAATGGGAGGGTTCCAGAGAACCAATGTGATGTCACTCTCAAAAGCTTTCTGATCTACACCCAGGCCACCCAAGACTGTACTTTGAGCCTTGTTTGGTTAATCCTAGTTTCTCACTCTTAGACATTTTCTTCACTTCAGTACTTTATCTTTAGCGAAGTGAACACCATCTCCCATTCTTGCTTCCTTGCAGATTCTTCTGTTCTCCATCGTTACCTATGCTTCCTTCCTACTGGGGAACTCTCATCTAGGCAGAGGAAGTGCCTGGCGTCACTGCCTGCCTTGGCTTTGCAATCTGCATGACTCTGTGGCTATATTGGAGTCCACCTCTCAAAGCAGGATTTTTCTACATGAAATAATAGCCTGTTTTGTTGGCATTTCATATTGTAGTGTCAGTTAATCTCAGTGTTGCATACACCAGAACAGCTCTTTTGGAAAACAAAATCACTTAAAAATAAAAGGTTTAAAAGTAATGGCAGACAGAGAAGTAGGAGTAATAACTTTATAAGAGGCAACCAGAAGAAAATGTCAGTCTTACCTTACCTATGAAGGGCACAACCTGAGACCTAGGTCAGTGGGAATGCAGAGTTTGAATTAATGGCACTGTATTTCTGTCAGTCTTCCAGCCTCTAACTTGGAGACTTGGCCAGGTCAAGCCTGCTAGTTGCGGCGAGCAGGGGCTACTCTTTGTTGCAGTGCACAGGCTTCTCATTGCGGTGGATTCTCTCGTTGTGGATCATGGGCTCTAGGCACGTGGGCTTCAGTAGTTGCGGCACACAGGCTCAGTAGGTGTGGCTCACGGGCTCTGGAGCACAGGCTCAGTAGTTGTGGCGCACGGGCTTAGTTGCTCTGCGGCATGTGGGATCTTCCCAGAGCAGGGGTCAAACCCGTGTCCCCTGCATTGTCAGGCAGATTCTCTACCACTGCGCCATCAGGGAAGCCTCAGTTCGTTGGTTTTTAAATGTAAATAGGTGTAGTGGTCCACAGACCCACCACCATATCCCACTTCATTTTATGGTTTCACGTACTCACCCACTTGTATATCTTTACCTAATTTCATCTGTATTGTGCATTTTACTTTTCTAACATAGCATTTTGTCACCTACATTTCCCTCACCTTGACGCAAAGTCTAGAAATCTATGGAACGGGTTGCAAACTGAGGCCTGTGGGCCAGTCTGAATTTTATCGGCACATGGCCATAGCTATTTGTCTAAAGATTGTTAGCAGGCTGCGTTCATGATATGGCAACGGTAGAATGAGGAATTGTAAAGACTGTATGTCTTGCACAGCTGAGTATATTTACTGTCTGGCGCTTTGTAGGAAAAATTAGCCTCCCCCTGCTGTTTTAGTAGTTTTGATCTTCCCCATATCAAAGTTTTGCTTTCTTTTTAACTGCATGCCCATCTCAGGAACATTTTAAATTCACACATTGTCTGCCCAGATTTAACCATCAACACCATGATGTAAGCCGTGTGTCACGGTGGAACCTTTTACTGTACCTCCAGCTGCTGGCAACTTTCATAGGGAAAAGATGGTGCAAAACTTTCACTGCCCCTAATTTAATGTGCCTGCTGATTGGTTTCTAAAGCAAAGGGACTGGAATTCTCATTGACGGGGCGGGGTTTGTGGCCTGCTGGGGTCTGGCTCCTGGTCTTCCTGGCTGCAAGGTCCTTGTGGGCCTGGTTCCCTCCAGTGGGGGACAGAGAGCTAGAGTGTGTCTACACACCCTTAGCAGGAAGGCTAGCTCATCTCCGCTTTGGGTCGCCTGGTTCAAGGCAGCTGCCAGCTTGAGTCTGAGGTGATGGGGCCCTGCTTGGCAAGTCCATGGGGCAGGGGGACGGGGCATGTACAAGCTGCATGCAGGAGGATTAAGGCTTCTAAGAGCTGCCTCAGCACACAGCCACTGGCCAGACTCCAGACACGTCAGTCTGGCTGATGACACGAGCACTGTTCTTAGCAGCCGCCTGAGCCGGTCAGATGGAAAAGTAATCCTGTTTGTGCTTCCCTTCTGACACAGATCACACTGTGGAACGGGCCTTCACTGTGAATGGGGGAAGTAGCTTCTGCTCTGGGACCAGGAGGAAAACATACCTTCTGATATTAGTGTTCCATAGTCAGTGTAACTAACATTTCAAGGAAGATGTTCCTAGCACAGGATAAGATTTACTGCAGATTGACTAGTATTGAGAAATTGCCAGGTTTTTACCAAAGTCAGGGTCCCCCATCCCCTTCTCTGTCTGTGGTTAGACTCTTTCTCTTGCCTCCCAAGTGATTCTTTATAAGAGAACCTTGCAGTGATGGGGGAGGGTCTTCCTTTGTCTGAAGGGTGAATGCTACTGTGAACTTGTAATTTCTTGAGAGACTGGGGTCAGCTGGCATTGGCCAGCATTTTTCTTGACATGAAACAAATTCAAGCCATAGCCACTCTGACCATTTACTGCTTGGGAAGCATAAATAATTTGGTCTCTACTCCTTGACCACCTCCCCTCCATGGCATCAGCAGGGAAGTGTACCGCTGATTTCACCCATGATGTGGGCCAATTCACAGATAGCTAGGTGCTGCGAGAATTATCTTGACTTTGATTTGTTTGCGGGGGTGAAATTCTTTGGAACTTGCTTGAGGGTCATGTGACATTCAGCTGCTTCTGCAGAAAGGGGAAGTCTGTTGATTAATACATGCCAGGACATGGATGTGGGGTGCCCTCAGCCAAACAACAGACCCTCTGGGCCCAGCAGTTGGCTAGGCCTTTGCCCCTGGGCTTGGTGAGCAGAGGCAACTGTGGAGCAGAGCACTCAAGAGACAGACAGCCCTAGGTGACCTTCTGCTGACCAGACCACCACCCACTCTGTTTCTTTGTTGCCAGGAGGATGAAGATGAAGGTGATGAGGCCACCACCTCCCATGTAGGCTTGCTGTGAGGATTAAATAAGTGTTCAGTACAGCGCGTCAGCCCAGGAAGCAGCAGTTAACCTACTGGCGAGCTTATCTAGGCCCTAGCAGAGATGTGTGTGTTGGTAGCTCGCATAAAGCTCTGCTGAGTATGGTCACTGTATTTCATGGGAGAGTTCATGAAGCTTTCCAGTTAATCTGCACTGTTCCTGCCTTCCCTTGCATCTTGCTCCTGGCGTGCTGTATCACTTTAGGATGGAGGTGAGTGAATGGACAGGACAGAGTCAAGGTGGGGTCACTGGGCTTCGTGGGCCCTCTGGGACACCAGGAGTTAAGGTGGAGCTACAAGTACAGAGTGTAACTGTCAGCCTGTCACAATGGACAGAACTGGAACTGAATCTCCAGGAATCAGCCTTTCTCTTTTCCTCTGTTGCTTGCTTTCAGAAGCCTAGACCCAAGCCTACCCCATGTCTGTCTCGCCTCCTAATCTCCAGGAAAGAAAGTGTTTCTGTTGAAATTTGAAAAACATTGCAATTGTGTTGGCTGCTAAATACTATCTGTCCTTAGATGAGTTGGAATGATAGCAAACAATATCCTTGAAAGCAGGAGTGCTTAATCAGGGGTCTATAAACATAGGAAAAGAACTGACATTTTTATTTTCATTAGCGCACCCAGAGGTTCCCAAACTTTCTTGGTTCACAGCATCATTAGCATCTCAATTTTTTCATCATGATCTTAGGCCAAAGGAAATACCTAACAATTTTGTTTATTAGGTAGTTAGATACAAACAACTGAATAAATACTAATGTCCCAACAATGGTATAGCTGTTTTGGAGGGGAGGGCACATAAATTGAAGGGAAAAATATGATATTCTTGGATTACTACAGCCAGTTCCTTATGGAATGTGTGTGCCTGTTGGGTACCGCACAACTCCTCAAACCTTAGAACCAGAACCTTAGACACCTGCCATCCACATTTCCTATCCCACGTTAGTTTTTACATGGTACAGTTGTCCCTTGGTATCAGTGGGGGATTCATTCTAGGACACACATAACAGACACACACTGCTAGGCACCCAAATCCGCAGGTTCTCAAGTCCCTTATATTGCAGCAACATGGATGGACCTAGAGATTTATATTAAGTGAAGTAAGTCAGACAGAGAAAGACACATGTTGCTTATATGTGGAATCTAAAAAAATGATACAAATGAACTTACAAAACAGAAAGAGTCACAGGTGTAGAAAACAAACTTACGGTTACCAGTGGCGAAAGGGGAGGGGAGGGATAAATTGGGAGATTGGGATTGACATATACACACTACTATGTATAATATAGATAGCTAATAAGGACCTACTGTATAGCACAGGGAATTCTACTCAGTACTCTGTAATGGCCTATATGGGAAAAGAATCTTAAAAAGAGTGGATGTATGTATACGTATAACTGATTCACTTTGCTGTACAGCAGAAACTAACACAACATTGTAAATCAGCTATACTCCAGTAAAAAAAAATTTTTTTTAAATGGCATAGTGTTTGCATGTCCTCTGTCCTGTACTTTAAATCATCTCTAGGTTACTTATACCTAATACAATGTAAGCACTATATAAATAATTGTAAACACTGTGTAAACTCTTTGTAAATAGTTGCCAGTGCACAGCAAATTCAAGTTTTGCTTTTTGGAACTTTCTAGAATGTTTCCCCCCAAATATTTTTGATCTGCTGTTGGTTGAATCTGCAGACACCAAGGGCCAACTATTTGCTTTTTATCACAGCAACCTAAATTCAGGCTTTGTAAGATATGATACTGTCGAAAGGAATATGGTGCAGTCTAACATTATGAATTACCTTGTGCTGCTGGTTCCCACAGTGCCTCTCTGAGTTACTGTAACACCCTGTGGTCCTTCAACACTCAGTTTGGGAACCAGGACACTGACCATCTAATGTCTCTTCATCTTTTTCTTCTTACTCCTGTAAACTGGGAATATGTTGTAAGATACCTGTTTGGAGTAGATCCAGAAATTAGACACACAGTTGGGTCATGCAGCCTTCTTTGGGTTGGAAACAATAGGTGAAATTCTCTTCCTGTCCCTTGACGTTCAACTATCTCAACACAGTACCTGCTGGCTCCCACCTCGACCACAGATCAGTGTGAAAACAGAGAGGGAAAAGCATATTTGGATCTTTCAGATGTAAAACTTTTGAAGACGGTATACTTTGTCGTGAGAATCCAATTAATTCCTCCATATCTGCAGATAGATTTATAAGTTTGAGTTTTCAGCCTCCTTTCCCCATTGAGCCATGGTGCTGAGAGCCATTCATTTCCTGTAGGACTGAGAGCACACAGAGAGCACCCTGCGTGCACCCTCATTGATTAACTCTGTCCCCACGCATCCCATCTTTTGCACCTGTAAACAGCGTGCTGCTGTGTGCAGGTATAGTTGAGGATGAACTTACTATTCCCTACCCCACAGTCTGGGACTTGTGAAGAACAAAAGCCCAACATGGTCACATGGCCCTTGCACTGTCCCATCCTGCCTGTCCTCCTTTAAGCTCTTCATATGCACTGGTATCTCTCCTGCTTACAGACCTGTGCCTGTGTTATTGCATCAGTTGTGCCTTCCCCTGTCCATCACAAGCCTTGTCCCTCTCTACCTTACCCACCACAGGAGTGCACACCCTCTCTGTCCATGGCCACAGCAACCCTGCCATTCTTTTTCACAATACTCACCCAGGTATTGCTTAATCACTCAAAGAACATCATGTCGACTGCAGAGTCCCTAAGCCTGGCATGTAGCTCTGATGAGATGCATTGGCTGAGCAATTTTCCGTGTGAGACTGTGAGCTGATTTCCTTTTCCAGAGCTTTGAAATTGAGCTAGAAGCCCCAGGGTGACAATCGTGTGTGGTCACTGTAGCCCCTGAGTTGTTCACTGAGTACTTGCTGTGTACTGAAAGGACAAGAGAAAAGTAAAGATGGCCCTGCCCTTGGGCTCCCAGGTGTGTGTGTGGGGGGCTGACCATCAGAGTCACTAGACAGAGATCAGGGAAGCACCAGGTACAGCAAATGAAAGGCATGAAGGTGACAGAGAAGGTGCCCATTGTGGCCACCATGTTGTTCGGAGTGTTGATGTCAGGGGCTGGGACAGTGCAGGGTAGAGGCGACCACTGTGGGAAGAATTTACCCAAGGTGTCAACCCAGTTGGATCTGTGCCTTAGAAGAGTCGTCCTGTGTGGCTTTCACATAGCGCTGCTCACCAGTGCCTCTCTTTCTTGGCCCACAACAGACTAGAGATTCTGGTGTTTTGCTGCAATATGCATGAATGGCTTCTTAAAGTTTCCCAAGGAGTTTACTTGCCCACAGTCCTGGGAGGGCTGAGCTGCAAGCTACAGACTGTCTGGGTGTGGTTTCTTGAGGTGCGAGTCCTGCCTGGGCCCCAAGTGGGTACAGAACAGAAGTCCAAAGCATCCCATGATTATCCCCATGGCTCAGTTTTCGTATTTCATGATCCCTCACATCGGGGCCATGGGTGTCACCTGTCATTGGTTGTCCTCAGAGCATCGTAAGACAAACTGATATATTTATGGATCCCATCTCATCTGTCAAAACCACGTTATCATGCCTTCTCATTTGAGCTGGCAACCTCCAGCAATTTTTTTCCTTATAAATTGACCTCAGTTGTTACAAGTATGTGGGTCTTGTGCTTAGTTTTTCATGTTACTTAAGATGGGCCAGCCCATCCTGGATGTTTGCATTGGACGCTCCTGGGGGTGCATGTTCAGCTCACAAATGGGGATTTCTCAAAGCTCAACTGAAACTTCCCAGGAATCATGTCAAATTATGGGCCACAGCAGCCCATAATAGAAGTGGCCTATCTTTCCACTTCCTGGGTAAGTTACTTCTCTGTGCCCTGGTTTCCTTATCTTTAAAGTGAGGATGAGGCTAGAAGCAATCTCAGAGTTGTGAGGATTTAAATGTCACTGTCAGATGTGAGCTGGCAGGCTAAAAAGGGTGGTTTAGCCTCTGTGGTAGAGGTAGTGATTTAAAGCAGAGATAAGACAAAGTTAAAGGGTCAGATTTTCTGTAGAAAAAGGTCTGTTCATTTTCTGAGCAGAAAATTCAGCTTCCTTGGCTCAAGGGCCCATGTGGGCCTGGCTTGAAGGTGAAGGAAAGTGATTGTGTCCAGAGTCCTCCATCCTTTGGCTTTGCTGAGAGTCCATTTGGAGAGAGAACAGGCACAGCCCAGCCCGGAAGCTCCAGAAGTCATTTACCTTGATTTCAGCTTGCCTCGGGGACACTGCTTGAAGGGTTCCAGAATGTCATTACTTAATAGGAAATTTATGGGGCTGCTTCCTCCTGGTGGGATGGGCTTGTCTCGCTCCCCTCCCTCCCCCCAGCAACCTGCGTCCTTGTGGCTGACAGAGCTCCACTGTCCTAGGGCCAGAGCGTCTCCTTCAGGGTGGGGCTGCTCCTGTCCTTTGTGTGCCATAGCTCACCTGGCACATGCTTGGCTGTGTAATTCCTGAGCTGCTTTCTAGGAGACCTCTAGTAGTGGAAACCAAACTGCACATCATTCTTGATCCTCACTTAATGAGATCCTCACTTAATGCCACCCTCCCTCCCATGCTTGCTTCTCCAGCACATCCAAGACTCCCTTCCTGATGGAGCCAGAGTTACATTCATCCCCTTTTGCTCCTTTGGACATGTTGATCCTGCTGCATGAAAACCCCTCTCCCAAACGACTCCAGGTGCCCTTAAACCCCAGTGACATATTTCCTTCTCTGTGGTGCTGCCCCTCTGTCACTACTTGTGTCCAAGCACTCAGCATATCCTGTATCTTTCTGTATCTGATCTGTGGCCACCGTCTCCCCCTTCTGTCTTACTAGCCCCAAACCCCAGTTTCTGTTGTTGCCCAATAAATGATCGTCCCCATCCACTTACCTATGGAGGGTTTGTGAGGGAGAGTCTCTGCCATCTTGTGGATGCCTCTCCATCCTCCCTCCTTCCAGCAGTTTTCTACAAATTCTTCTAGCCCACTGGCTTCCCCACCTGGAATCTGCAGTAAGTCTTGGCTGGCTCTCCTCTGGAGAGGGTCACAGAGTGAGGCCACAGGCCAGGCTGCCCTCACCACTCCCACTTTATCCTTGTCCTTCCCTGTCTTGATACTTGCATCCTTAACTGTGGGGATTTTTTTCTTTTTTTTTAAATGAGTTTACTGTTTTGTTTACAGTACCTTTATTTTGAAAGGAAGCTAAATCAGGAGCCACACATAGATATCAGTAAAATTAAAACCATGAGAACAGGGCTTCCTGGGTGGCGCAGTGGTTGAGAGTCCGCCTGCCGATGCAGGGGACACGGGTTCATGCCCCGGTCCGGGAGGATCCCACATGCCGTGGAGTGTCTGGGCCCGTGAGCCATGGCCACTGGGCCTGCGTGTCTGGAGCCTGTGCTCCGCAGCGGGAGAGGCCACAACAGTGAGAGGCCCGCGTACTGCAAAAAAAAAAAACAAAACAAAACCACGAGAACAAAACAGTGATGTTAAATTCCATCCAAATAATAGTATCGTCTGCTGACACCTCTGAGCCCAACCTTTCACACTGGCACAAACAGGGACTTTCCTTGTCAATGCTGGAAGGAGAATAAAAAGAAATGAAAAGAGGGGAGTAAGTAATTAAATGCCATCTACCTAAAGGCAGTCTGTGCTTCCCTGGTGGCTTCAGGGACACGGTTCTGTGAACCCTCCTATGGCCCCACCTGAGCCCTAGCATGTCACTCTGCAGGTGGCTATAGACACTGCTTCTCTGAGATTGAGGTCCCACTCTTTATCAACTAAACCTCATAACTTGGAGAAATCTTTTCTCTTTTCCTTGCCCAGTCACTTTAGGAATGAAGGCATGCTTTTTGTCTGCAAAGCTCCATGCACAGCCAAACGCAGCTTCCAGGTACTGCCTCCTTCTGTCGCCTCCTTAGGCTACCCTCACATCCTGCCTTAGGTCAGCAGTGACATGCTCTCAGCCAGATTCCTCCCTTCCTCCCACATTACACTCAGTGTCGAGTGATTCAGCCTAGCCCCTTGTTCTCTCTTCCCTCTGTTCTCTTCTCTGAGCAAGCCCTTTCTGATGATTCTACACCTTATCCCAGCCTTTGGATGCTCCCTCTCCCTGGATCTGTATGTGGCCTCATCCTGCTTTCTTTGGGGTATGTTTACTCAAGTCAGGGCTCCAGGATCCACCCTGTCCTTTCCAAGCTCCCAGCCAGGTGCACTTCATGTACCTCCCTTCCACCAGTAGCACCTCCATCCCCTCTGTCCCACCTTGATTCATTGCATGACACTTCTTCCCAGGACCACATGGTGCTTAGTTCTGGCCATACTTATACCAGAAGTACCCCTGATGGGAAAAGGAAAGTGCCTTGTATCCCCAGAGCCTGAAGCAGGCCTATCCAGTCATGTCTGCCTTTGGAAACTATTGTAGTCCACAGTGCTCCTTCGAGGTTGTTGTGCTATTGCAAAGTTTCATCAACCCATCATCAAATTAAGTTGCTTCGGGAAATGTCCCTTCGTGGTCCTGAACTCCTACCACACTGCTCTCTTGGCTTCAGGGATGCTTTCACAGGCTGCTGGCCAGCCAGTCTCCACCTCCAGTCCCCATCACATTCTTATGCCAGATGCCCATTTGGTTTTAGCTTTGGGTGTCCCTTTCCCATCTCTAGCACCGTGTGTGCAAGAGAGGTACCAGGGATCGGCTTTGCACCTACAAACCCTCCTTCCTGTAAGTGTTCTTCCTGGGCTGGTGTTCTCCGTGTAGAAAACTTAGAAGTTGTCATAGGAGCTGTCCCTTCCCTCTTGGGTCTTGGGAGTTACCTGGGAGGGTGTAAACTCTAAATTCTTGCTGGCATCTTGAAAGCAGTTGGACATCATTAAATAGTTAAGTTTAGCATCAGATGCAAGACCACATCTAGACACCTAACTCACACTGCTGTAACACGCCCTTCCTCCAGCACTGGACAGTTGCTAAGATCCAGAGTCTTTTGCATGCAGTGGCCATGGGCTGCTCCTGCACAGGTTCCCGCCCTGCGGCAGCGTTTTCCTTGGGGCAGCACTCTCTTCATGTGTGCTCTCTGGCCATTTGATAGCTAGACCTGTAATCAACCAGAGCACCCTGGAAGGAAAGCGATCTCCTTGGCCATGTCAGTTTTGTCAGGCCTCGGGCCAAGAGGTCCAGCTCTCCACAGCCCCCCATGATGAACTCACCACTGAGTTGCTTTTACATAGCAAGTTCTCCCTTGTGCTTTAAAATTCGGTAATTTGCTGGAACTGCATTTACAGAAACCACTGTGAGAACCTTGTTTCAAATTACACTTGGACTGAATTATAAAGTAATTCATCAGCAACTAGAGTGCCTAGTATGTGCTAAGTGTGTTCCAGAAAGAAAGCTGTGACAGAGACAGCCAGCTTGCTGTGTTTTTTCTTGTGCCCTCTGCCTACCAGCTCCTGTGGTCCTAAAAATCTTCCCTCTTTTCCTAAGCCCTTGCCTGACTTCGTCAGCCACAGAGGTTTTCTTACCCTCACTGAACTCCTAGGTTTATTACTGGAGTTGCTCATTACATGCAGGCAGCTCCTAGCTTACTTTCAGTCTTTCTTCCTGCAGGGACTGATCATTCCTTTTTCTTGCCCTCAGAAAGGTGTCGGAAAAATAGTGCACAAAAAGTGCAGATGATCAGTACTTTTGAGCAGATGTTTCTTCTCATTAATAGAGTGAAGAAACTCGACATTCTGAGTAAGGGGTGAGTTAGTGCAGGGGTCCCCAACCCCCAGCATCAGTCCGCGGGCTGTTAGGAACCGGGTTGCACAGCAAGAGGTGAGCGGCGGGCCAGCAAGTGAAGCTTCATCTGTTTCTCCCCATCTCTCACATTACCACCTGAACCATATCCCCAGCCCCCACCCCCACCCCGCCTTCCGTGGAAAAATTGTCTTCCACGAAACCAGTCCCTGGTGCCAAAAAGGTTGGGGACCACTGGGTTAGTGTGTTTCTGAGGGACAGTTTGACATTAAAAACATGAACCCACTGCCCTGTGGTTGTCCTGTTAGAATAACTGGACAGGTGCACAAAGTCGCCCTTGCAGTGATGCTCATGGTGTGTCTTGAAGCAGGTGTTGTTGAGGGCAGTGCACAGGACAGAGTGCTAATAAGGCACTGATGGAGGGGGGACGCTCATGTGCCACCCCCAAGCCCCTAGCGGATCACAGGAGGTGCCCCTCTACACCTTTATAAATAAGCTTTGAAAAGCTGGTTAATAGAACAGTAGGTCAAGTATGGATTCATTTTTATGTTACCACAGTTACCTTGTGGTATTTCTGTAATCAGCAAACATATTATTTAAGTTACCAAGAAAACGTTCTTCATAAGCGTGAGCACTCAGCAGTGGACTGCGTGGGCTAGTCAGGAGTGGGCAGCCTGGCCTTCCTGCTCCGTCCTGCCTGGCCCCCACTCACCAAGTGGAATTACTCACTTGGCTAGATGCTTCATGAACCACAAATACAAATAAGAATTTTAATGAAAATGACATGATTTGGGGCTTGCAAATCATCCTCTCTCATACACAGTGTCCCGTAAAAGCTCTCAGATGTGAAAACTTGGTTTGTCGCATATTGTACCCACTTCCCTGTGAACTCCATAGCTCCCACAGACCCTTCCAGCTCCTGGTTGACTCTAGACTCCATGTCCCGGCCCTCAGAGTTGGTACCTGATCTCTCTTCCCTACTGGATGATGAATCTTTGAGGAGCACACTCACTGGGGCCCTTTTAGTCAGTGCATGGAGTGTCTCCCCAGCCAACCTGATCAGTCTTCACCAGAGGAGCTCAGCCTTTGGAGGCCACAGCCCTGGGGGATGTGTCATTGTGAGTGGCACCCATCTGCTGCCTGGTCTCTGATGGTAGCTTTTCTCTTCCCTTGTAGAGTGCCCAGTGAAGAATGTGATGGGATCAGTAGCATGTCTGCGGAGAGCGGCCCTGGGACGAGATTGAGAAATCTGCCAGTAATGGGGGATGGACTAGAAACTACCCAAATGTCTACAACGCAGGCCCAGGCCCAACCCCAGCAAGCCAACACAGCCAGCACCAACCCCCCTCCCCCGGAGACTTCCAACCCCAACAAGCCCAAGAGGCAGACCAACCAACTGCAATATCTGCTCAAAGTGGTGCTCAAGACACTATGGAAACACCAGTTTGCGTGGCCTTTCCAGCAGCCTGTGGATGCCGTCAAGCTAAACCTCCCTGTGAGTAACTTGGGCAGGGTCCGGGGCTGCCGTCCTCAGGTCTCCTCCTGTGTTGCTCCTGGTGAGGGTGGACTTACGGGAGGGTGGAGATGCCTTTGGAGTCATTGTGAAAAGCGCGAGGTCCAGCTCTGAACTCCAGCACCCACGAGGCCCTTGACTGAGTGGTTTCAGCAGTCCTGATGAATGGAAGTGGGGAAGGAGAGAAAACGTGCTCATTGGCCTAAATAATAACTGGTTTCTTTGATACTAGCATTCTGGGAAATATTCTGTAGAGATGTTGAAACGGGTAGAGGGCTGCTTGCCGCTTGCCTTTCAATTCCATAGGGAGCTAAAGTGGGGTCACTTGGTGGTCCGGGCCCTCCCTCCTCAGATGTGGTCAGCTCGCTTGGCCCAGTAGGTTCAGCAGACGTGGTTGGTCAGATTGTGAGAGGGACTGGCTTGCTGCAGTACCTCTTCTGGTACTGGTGCTGTCATCATCACCCAGAGCACAGGGCAGGGAAAGGTAGTAGAATAACTCCCAGGGAGCCAAGTACATGGAAGTGGCCTGGATGGAGAGAGGGAGTATGGGTGCAGCTTTGCCTCTGGCTGCCTCTGCACACCCCCTCACACCTGCCCGCCTTGTTGTGGCCATGCTGCACTTGCCTTTGTTCTTTTGTACCCCTGTTCCTCTCCTTTTTCCTTGGAGAGCTTTCCATTTGCCCACATTCCTAGCAAATGTTTCTGGAAACTCAGCTTGTACCTTTGAACCTCGGGAGCAAACAGGATAAATGTGTTAATTTTTTCCTTTCTTCAAAGCATCAAGGACTAATTGTCTTTAAATTGCCCTCTGCTGTTTGCCAAATCCCACACACTGACCTGGGCAAGGGAATTGGAATCAGATGATTGCTACAGTTGACCCAGACGTGGGTTTACGAGTTAGAGCTGCATGGGTATAGGATCCTCAGCCTCTGCCAGGCGTCCGGTTTCAAGAAGGAGGGACACACCAGTGTGACCTTCTCCTTGCTTGAAAGTTGCTATGTCTGTAACAGCTGGCCGGTACTCTCTGTCCATTGAATACCCGTCATATGCACTCAGGGGAAGAGAGTCAGGAGGGGGAGCTGCAGGTCTGGGTCACGAACCAACTGAGGAAAGGGTATGGGAACAAAAGAAGGGTCCTCACCAAATCTGCACTTCAGAGGTCACTCTCATCATTGACCACAATCAGGAGTAGAGGCAGCGAGCCCGTCACTGCGGGGAGTCTCTTGGGAGAGCTTGCTGTACCAGTTTCTAGCTGGGCTAATGGGCTGGGCCCTGCAGGGTCCATAGGTGAGGTGACCTTCCCAGAGCAAATGCAAAGAATGGGGAGAGAAGGAGCTGGGGGTTGGAATCCAAGGGGGGCCCACAGCTCTTATAGCACTGGAGGGAGGCGGGAGGCTAGGAGAATCAACCGCAGAGAGCAGACCCCCAAGTTTCTACGTCAGAGACTACAGGGAGGTCAAACAGATGAGGATTCCGACCTGACCCTACTGTTGGCCTTTAGGAGGGCATTGGTGACCTTAGGAAGATGTGACGCAGAAGTAGAAACCAGATTCGCGACGGTGTGAATAAGAAGGTGAGGATGTGAAGCCATCATTTCAAGAAACTTGGCTTTGAAGGGAAAGCGCGGCAGGGCCAGATGGAGGAGGGGTTGGTTTGTTACAGGAAGATGCAGAGGGTGCAGAGGCAAGGAGAGCTGAGAGGGTGAAAACTAAGGGGAACTGGGGGGCTTGAGATCCTGAGAAGACAGCATCCCAGCCAGCAGGACAGACACGGGTGGGTAGTCTGTTAGGCCAAGGGGTTTGGGAGTTTGAGGTCATTCTCTGAAGTGGAGGCCAGGCTCCCCAGGGGCCACAGTGTGACTAGATGTCACCCTCAGCAGCTCTGATGTAGGAAGAAGAGAGGTGGGAGAGCTAGGGGCTAACCCTGAGGGGTGGGGCAGGGCTGTTTGGCTGGGAGCAATGTCATACTAATGCCCAGTTTTCCAGGGACACCCCCTTCTCCAGGAAATATTAATAGGGCCACTTCAAAAAAGGGTTCATTCTTTTTCTGTTTTCTGATGCCTTCCAGATCTTTACCTGTGTTTTGGCCCCTGTTCCTTGCTGGGCTTCTTATTAGAATGCTTGTGCCTCTTTCATTCAGACACATGTACAATTGGATTGTCATGCCCCTAAACCCCTGTCTCCCTTTCAGTCTTCCCAGCCCCCATCCTCTTTTGTCATCGTCTCACCTCCTCCTTCCTACTTTGTCCTCAACCGCTATCCTGTTGGGCCTTGAACCACTTTTGACACACTGAGGCCAATTCAAGCACCTGACACCATTCTAAGTAGACCTTTGGCCGTGGAATAAAATCTAAATTTTCCCTGGGGCAGATATATTTGGACTTGGTTCTCTTGGGAAAGGTGGTCAGAGCAAATGTAACGTAGAAAGTCTGGTTCAGTCGCCCCTTGCGGCTGGGCAGGGCTGTGATCTTCGCCAGCCCTATGTGTATGCCAGTGGCTTCTGTTCCTTTCTCATGATTGTCAGAGCAACTCAGAACCTCACACCGCTTGCTCACCTTTTCAGTATTGTCCACCACTGTTCCTGGGCAGGACCTTGGTGCTTGCTAAAGCATAGGCCTGCCCCTCTGCTGTCAGGCTTCCCCTTGGACTTGGTTCTGATAACTTCACCTGAGTCTAATTGTGGGAGCTTCAGAGAATGTGGTTCTCAGTGGGGCCGGCTGGCTGTATGCAGGTCTCTCTTCTTGCCTGGCTCTCTGTGGTCCTTCCACCTGGACACCTGAGCACTGCCTGATCTGTCCCCAAATTCTTCCTGTGGTTGATTTTAAAAATAAGCGTTTGGTTTTAGAGTAGGTTTAGATTTAGAAAAAGTTATGATGGTAGAAGAGAGTTTGATTTGAAGGGCTTTAGGACATCTACACCTGACGTCTGGCTTCTTCTGTTTAGCACTTGTAGAGTAAGATCTGAAGGTTTGAGGAGTGGGTCTGCTGCCGGGTGGGGGGTCGGGGGGCAGGGGGCAGGGAGGATTGTGTGGTGTTTTTTGTTTTGTTTTTACTAAGGATTGTGAGGGCAGTCCATTTGATTCCTCATCTGGCACTTAACCTGGTTAGTTGTTGAACTGTATCCAGATACTAGTGGATCCTTAGTGGTAGACTGCAGGTAAAAGAAATGGAAGTGCGATGAACTGAAGGTAGAGGCTTTTGCTCCTTGGTTCTTTTAGTGTGACAGGAAGCAAGGGATCCAGTTGTTATGGGTGGGCTTGAATGCTGGTTCTGTAGGATTTTGCATTTTATTGATGTGGAAAATTTGAAGCAGGGAGAAAGTAGAAATTACCATGGGTTATTTTACCAGATAAGAACCACTTTTTTTTAAAGGTTGTATGCTTTCCGCATTACTTACTAAAAATGAAAGGATATTTTAACATCAAAAAAAAAATAGAGGAAAACATAGATCTCAGTTAAGACAGCGTAGCCTGTTCCCAGACAGGACAGTTGGCAAACTTGCACATTTTTTCTCTAAATTGCCACCCAGCTTTTAGTAATCCTTCCCTGATCCACTTTATCTTGGGGTCCCCATGAGATGGCTCACTGATACCATGGAAGAGCTTAGGTCTGCATGTCTGTAGAGTGACCTGGAGTGACATCTGCAGGCCCACCTGTGAGTACTGCATGGCTGCAGAGGTGACATTGGCCTTTTGCTCTCTCTGCTCTCCAGGATTACTATAAGATCATTAAAACACCTATGGATATGGGAACAATAAAGAAGCGCTTGGAAAACAACTATTACTGGAATGCTCAGGAATGTATCCAGGACTTCAACACTATGTTTACAAATTGTTACATCTACAACAAGGTGAGATGTGGGGGCTGATAGAGAAGGAGAAGGTAAAGGAGGAGGTGGGCATGTCTGGAACCCATTGGGCAGGGGTGCTGGGTGCAGGTGGGATCAGAGTCCAACGAGAGGAGACCATTGGCGACAGAGGTAAATGGGACCGCTGGTTTTGCCTGTGACTGGGTGTGTTTCTTTTGAGGCCAAAAACATTTTGGTCATGTTTCTAAGCTGTCCTTGTTAGCTGGAAGCGTGTGCTTCTGATACCCTTGGGACTTTGGTTCTTGAGCATGTCTAGTAGAGAAGGTGTGAAAAGGACAGTGACGACGCATTAAAAAGTCTGTTTGGATGACACAAATTGTCAGGAAGGAACCTACCAAGATATAGTTGTACAAAGGTGTGCTCAAACAGAAACCTAAATATGAGAGAGGGTACAGTGGGGCCCACCCGCCGCATCTGGAACTGTGGACATGACCATTGATAGCTAATGGCCATAGAATCAAGTGTTCCCTTACAGGGTCTTACATGTAGACATAAATATCACTTAACCCAGTAGCCAAACCATTCAGCTCGATTGTGCCTTGAAGCCAGATCATTTGTTTAAAGTCTCAGCTCTCACCACTAGGTTTAAGGGAAATGTGGACAGATGAGGTTCTCCATTTAGAGCTGAGTGGGAACAGCATGTGGCAGAGTAGGGACCCATAAGGCAGTGTGAAGTAGACATTTCCCCAAGCCCCAGTGAGCTGCTTTGGTGATATACTAGGGAACATTATTGGAGCCCTGTTCATGTATCTATGGCAAGAAATCCTGTGTAATTCAAATAATTCTAGTGAAGTTGCATTATGTCGAAGGACATAATTAGGCTCTAGTGCAAGGAGGGCCCCTGTGTGTGATTGGCAGTGCTTGATAGATACTTAAGGCATTGGGATGGTTTCTCAAGCCAGAGGTTAAAAGACTAGAGAGGCAGCAGACCTGCAGGCATATGAAGCTTCCATGATGCCAGTTAGGATAGCTATGTTTTGACCCTTTAGGGTTTAGATTGGGGAAGGACCCTGAATATGATGCTCCACACTTTGGGGCATAGGGTGGGGAGCTCTTGTTCTGTCTAGAAAGGTGGGGAGGGCTTTCCAACCCTCACCACATGTGTCTCCTCTTTTAGCCTGGAGATGACATAGTCTTAATGGCAGAAGCTCTGGAGAAGCTCTTCTTGCAAAAAATCAACGAACTGCCCACTGAAGAAACTGAGATCATGATAGTCCAGGCAAAAGGAAGAGGACGTGGGAGGAAAGAAGCAGGTAGGGTACCTTCCGTGTCCCCAGCACTATTAGCTGCACACTGAAATAGCCTGTGGCAAAGTGGGGACCCATAAAGCAGTGTGAAATGGGCATTTCCGCAAGCCCCAGTGAGCTGCTTTGGGGCTATACTGGGGAACAGTAAAGCAGGGAAATTGGCTTTATTTCTCCCTAGTCTTTGCCAGCCTTCTCCAATTTCACTGGGAGACTGGGAGTGGTGGGAAGACAACTATATTATACACTCCCTGCCTTGTTGCTGTTTGGGTATGGTGAGGCCAGGTTCATCAGGGGAACCAGCCCAGAGGGTCATATGACCATGTGACCCTCCAGCAAAGTAGGAAAAATTGAGCCTAGCCTTTTTTGATGGACTTCAGTTAAAAAGAAAGTACAACTTTTTCAAAGCATTTTTAAATTATTTGAATTCTTCATCCCACCAGTGCTATAGTCAGTCTTTGTTTTTCATTTTAGATAAATTAACCTGATCAAGGGCAGTTTTAATTAATATTCCAGTCCTAGAGCCTTAAGGTTTGTTATTTGAATTATTTATTAATACACTTGTGTTGGAGCCATGTCTGCTATTTGATAGTCTTCTGAAGTCAAGCCCTCTTTGTCTATCTTAGCACCTACCCCTGCCCCCAAGCCTGACACGGGATTCTGAAGGCCAGCTGGTAGGGAGTAGCCTACTCATGAAATGTTTCTGTCTAGGAAAAGTTTAAACAGCTGCCTTCTGCATCTTGCCATCCGCAGCTCCGTGCTGCAGAAAGGTGATGTTTGCAAGGTAGCCTGTGCTGTGAGTTGTTTGCTTCTCTAAGGAGTGGGCTTTCACGTGACTTCTTATCCCACGTGGAAGTGGTGGCTTCATGGGAGCAGAGGGGGTTGGCTAGATCCCCTGTAGTGCTGAGGGGTAGCCAAGGAGAGCTGGTCTTGAGGGTCACCCCTTAGCCATGGAACCTGCCCAGAGGCGTCCAGTATCCTTACGACCAAGGAGCCCCATCCTCCCTTCCTGGGACAAGGGGTTTGGTCTTTACATGGGGTGGATGTAGGGCCTCGTGTGTTTCGGCTCACCCACACAACTGCAGGGAGGCAGTCTGAGCCGGTCATGAAGGGCAGCAGCCGTCCAGCCTCCCCCTGTGATTCAGAGAGGTGGGGGTAGCCAATTTCCAGAAACCTTGGCCAGGGCTGCCGATTCCGTCCCCCTGCCAGAAATGCTTACTCAGAAGGCAGTGTTTCTGGGAATGAGGACAGCTCTGCCTGAAAGCACCAAGGAGCATTTTTTTGCTGTCACTGTCCTGGTGCTGACTCTCAGCGTGTGTTTCCTGTGCCTTTGGCTCAAGCCTTCATGCTCGTGAAGGGGTCTCTGTGCCTGAGTCCCCAAGTCAGGACTTGGAGCCAGGACACCCCAGGAAGTGTGGAATGTGGTGTGCCACTGCTCTCAGAGCCCCCTGGGACAGGTGGACAGATTTGGCTGAGGTCCAAGGTATTTAGGCTGTTCTGTCTCTTAGACAAATAGTTACAGAGACACTGTGTGCCATGCCCACGCCGATGTGTGCTTGCCACGTGTGGCAGTGTCCCCACAAGGTCAGCCGGCATGCAGACATGGCATCTAACCACCTATCCCTTTTATGATTGGTAGGGACAGCAAAACCTGGCGTCTCTACGGTACCAAACACAACGCAAGCATCGACTCCTCCGCAGACCCAGACCCCTCAGCAGAATCCTCCACCCGTGCAGGCCACACCTCACCCCTTCCCCGCTGTCACCCCAGACCTCATCGTCCAGACCCCTGTCATGACAGTGGTACCTCCCCAGCCACTGCAGACGCCCCCACCGGTGCCCCCCCAGCCACTGCCCCCGCCCGCACCAGCCCCCCAGCCTGTGCAGAGCCACCCGCCCATCATCGCGGCCACCCCACAGCCTGTGAAGGTGAGCGTCCTGTGCGTGTGTGTGGCCTAGCCTGACCACTGGCTGACTCCGGTCACCTCAGCTAGATGACCCTTGCCTCCCCTTCCACTCCATTATAGTGAGGCTTACAGAAGACAGTCACCTATCCTTGCTGATGCTTCTGGCTCCCAGGGCACTTGTGGGTAGTTAGGACCTGGGGGGATCAAGCTGTGTTTAAATCAGCACAGCCTAAAAGCTGTTGTCTTGCTGACCCACAGATCCCATAATTGTGTAACACCTCCCAGGGGGTTGCTGCCCCCCTTCCCATTTCTAATTTAGACTGCATATTTGCAGATGCTGTCTAAATAGTCTCTGAAATGTGCCTCCCATGGGTGGCCAGAGTGACAGAGGTTGGCTGTGGGAGAGGTCCCTGGCATGTAGGAAACTGCTTTCAAAAGTCTCTTTGGCCTCTGGTGAGCAGATCCCACACTTAGTTGTGTGCTTTCTCCTGCCACTGGCAGGGTCCTGTCCCAGCTGCAGAACAGAGTGGTGGGACAGGGTTTCCCTGTCTTCAGTCCTTCACCTGTGGAATTTACCTTTGGGCCCTGTTCCCTGTGAGTGTTGAGACCCTAGAAAGGACCTGGCTTCAGGAGTGACCCTGAGGGCCCGCTGTGCCGGCCGCTGCCTCTGACCGTGCCTATCGCGCCTGTGCTCTCGGCAGACAAAGAAGGGGGTTAAGAGGAAAGCGGACACCACCACCCCCACCACCATCGACCCCATTCACGAGCCACCCTCACTGCCCCCGGAGCCCAAGACCACCAAGCTGGTGGGCCCCCGGCGGGAGAGCAGCCGGCCTGTTAAGCCTCCGAAGAAGGATGTTCCCGACTCGCAGCAGCACCCAGCGCCAGATAAAAGCAGCAAGGTCTCAGAGCAGCTCAAGTGCTGTAGTGGCATTCTCAAGGAGATGTTTGCCAAGAAGCACGCAGCTTACGCCTGGCCTTTCTACAAGCCCGTGGACGTGGAGGCGCTGGGCCTGCATGACTACTGTGACATCATCAAGCACCCCATGGACATGAGCACGATCAAGGTTAGTGGGTGTGCCCCTGGAGCTGGGGAACGGGCTCCCCGGGACAAGAAAGGCCAGCACCTCTGAGGCCTGTCCAAGAGGAGGGCCCAGTCTTACTAGCTGTCTAGGCTCTTCTCACCAGCCCAGGGAAGCCCAGTGCCCCCTGCTGGACATTATGGGGACATCATCTGAGATCATGTGGTCATTTTGGTCACAGACAGCAATGCTGCCCTTTCCCTCATCTGAAGATGAGCCCTTTTGTGGCCTTGAGGCCCAGTGCCCATAGATACCTTCACTCGGTAGATGCTCCTGGAGAGTTTGGGGAGTGGTGACTTTGCCAGGCTCTATGTCATGAAGAAGGCCTTGGTGTCTCTTAGTAAAGGGCACACAAGTGCTGGCATTTTCACTGTAGTATTCTGAGGCCTTTTTGGTTTTGTTTATTTTAAGCCTTTTGGCACTTTTTTCCTTCTGAGAGTGGAGTAAGCCTGCCCAAACGTGGGATGGGCAGAGCAGGGGACATTGCTGTGTTCCTTTTGACCAGCCCTGTCCGATGTCACCAGGACAAGTACAGGCCAAGTCAGAACTGGGCCCAGGCCTCCCTTTGCAGTTCTGGCTTAAGCAGTACCTCTGTGGCTTCTCTGTCCACTTGCCTTTTAGCCAGGCACAGTGGGTGGGTTTGGATGCTAGCAGGGCAGTTCCTTGCCCTGAGACTTGGTGTTGGAGTATCTCCTTGTCCACCTGGTGCTGAGAACTGGGGTGATAACCTCTCCCCACTATGGTCTGGGTTAAACCCAGAGCCATTGAGAAGTTGACTTGCTCCTTCCTACAGGCAGCCCTCCTTGCTGCCACCTCCCCATTGGAGTAGGGGCAGCCATGGCTAACCAGGACCCGTCCTGTCTTTCTAGTCTAAACTGGAGGCCCGTGAGTACCGTGATGCTCAGGAATTTGGTGCCGATGTCCGATTGATGTTCTCCAACTGCTACAAATACAACCCTCCTGACCATGAGGTGGTGGCCATGGCCCGCAAGCTCCAGGTGAGGCTCTGGGGGAGCTCCGGGTGTGGGATCCTGCAGAGGAGCAGGCTGGCTGGGGCCTGGGTGGGCCAGGCCACTATGGGCCTTGGCAGATTTTGTCACTTGCTTTGGTATAATGCCATGTTGCTTTGGAAGAGTGGACTAAAGTCAGGATAACACATAAATTTTACATTAGGATTATTTCCTTATAATTAAAGCAGGGTGGTTGGTTATGGTCTTGGGCATTTTGGATTTTGGGGTGTTCCACTGAAAACCCCCCACCCCCCTGCATTCGGTTGCCCTTGGCTGGAAGAGTGCGTGTCCTGTGCATGGCCCAACCTCTTCTCCAAAACAGACCTGTCTCAAGTCGGCGAGGGACACTCTTGCCAGGTAGACAGTTTGTCACAGTTCTGAGCTGAAGTAACTGCCCAACTGTGGGCATTTCTTCACCAGAGCCTTGAAAGCCTTTGTTTGCCTTCCCGCTCCAGGGCGGCTGCTTCTAGATGTTCTGTGTGGCCATGATGCACTAATGGGTGGGATTCGTAACCCCTTCAAGTTGATTCTGGGTGATGTACGCTGTGGAGTGCACACATGGGTGGAAGGGAGGGGCAGATTACAGCATAAATATGTGAACTAACCCCACTTTTTTCTATTTAAAAAAAAAAAGGAAAAGCATATACCCAAATTTAAACAGAGACATATATTTGGGTAGAACAATGAGGAGTTAAAAATTATGGAGAAAAAAGTCGATATTTAGTACTGTTATAATCTGTTTTATTATTATTTGAAATTACACATAATAAAAATTCCCAGCCTCTTCTCCCCAAGGTCCCACGTTGCACTTCTGCTTTCAGGGTCAAAGCAGACTGTGGGCTGAGCCACCTGCTGTCACAAGGTACAGGTCCAGTCTGCACATCCTGCATCAGGTCCTCTCCTGGCACCTGGGTGGGCCTTTCTCAAACCAGGCTTTCTCAGCCATCTGTGAAATGCTTCCAGAAGCAAGGCTTGCAAAAGGCCTTTAGTGACCTGTGGGTTGGTGTCTATCAGAGGTCACCTGAGCCCTGCTTGCCCACCTGCCTTCCAGCTCTGTTAACTCCACATGTTGTCATGCATTCACCAGCATAGTGTCTCCTATGTCATCATGTTGGAGCCAAGGCATGGTCCTCTTTGTTCTTTCACTGCAGCCTGTCTGGGTTAGCCTTTAGTGCTCTGAAACTCTAGGTGTTTAAAAAAAAAAAAAAACTTACTAGCATGGATCTGGCTATCGTTAAACACACACTCAGACTTGAAGGTTTGTATTTCTACTGGCTGTTTATTAGTTTTATTTTATCTGAGGTTTTTTGTTTAGTTCTGTTTTATGTTTTTGGAAGGGGGACTCTCTTTAATTCAGTGCTATGTTGTCTGCTTTCTTCACAAAGCTTCCTTTTTCAGTATTTACTTTTGCATTTCCCATCCTTGAAGCAGATCAGGGTTTATAACTTTTCTGCAATTCTCATATGTAGCCACTAGGTGGCAGTGGTGCCCAGAGAGAGAGGGGGAGGGAGGGGGAGAGGAGAGAGGAGAGAGGGAGGGAGGCACACCCACCCCCTTTCCCCATTCTCTCTCCCCTTCTCCTCCCTGAGGACTTGGATAGCATTTGCCCAGATTAATACCCATGCCCTTTATTTGCCCTCATGCAAACAGCTAAACCAAAACAAGTTCTCTGTCAGCACCAAAGATCACTATTTTGAGCGACTTTATTTAAAAAGAAGAAAGAAGATATTCTCTGATATATTTTAGCTCTTCGTCTTCCTAATTTTTGTGCCTGTTTTAAGGCTTTTTTTTGTTTCTTTTGCTTTTTTTTCCTTCTGGGAGTGGCATGAGCATGCCCAGACACTGGATTTGCTCATAGCAAGGGCACTGAGATATTTGCCACAAAGCAGCCTCTTTTCTAAACATTGACTCCAGACACCAGGCTGGATGGGACAAGGTCCTTGCTCTCGAGGAGGGTCCACTTCAGGTGGGGGGAGGGGGCAGTGCGCAGTGGGCCACTCAGCACGAGGCTGCCTCTGCCCCCAACTTGCTTTGTCCCTTGCAGGTTGGGTCTCCACGCTGTTGAAAGTAACATGCCAGGAGGCAGGTGGAGGTGCCTGATTCAGCCCAGTTGACGTGGCAGGCCCCCTGTGTGGACTTTTCCTCTAGAAGGCAGTTCCTGTATTTTGTAGCATCTTGAGCTGTGTTTTCTTCTTTCTTTCGAAGCTTTCTAGGATCAGCATGGTTTAGGTGGCAAGATTACCCACTGGGGAGGAGGAGTAACAAAATCCCAGCCCTTGTTTGCCTCAGTAAGAGGTGTTGGGATCTACTGTCTCTTAATTAGGCTGTGCCCAAAGACTGGGATTTACCCAGAAAGTTTTACGGGAAATGATCCACTTTATATTCCTCTTTCAGCCTGTAAATTCTGGGCCTTTAGAAAACCCACATCCCGCCACCTGGCAGCTGTGGTCACAAAGATAGTCAGGAGCCCCTGGGCTCAGGGTCTCCTTGGGAGCCTGAGTGTGGCTTGAGCTGAGGGCTGCTAGCCTAGCTGCTGGGCCCAGAGCTGCTGGTGGTACTGTCCTCTACCCTCTGTTCTATTGTGAAGTGAGGAGTAATTTAGGAAGTTTTGCACCTATGTGGATTACCAGAGTTTTATTTTGAGAGAAAGTGCAAATTCATGGTGGTACGCAATTGTTTTTACGGCAAGGAAAAAAATTAAACTGAGAAAAGTGTGTTGGGGTCCTGCATTAGATCCCAGAGGTAGGAAGCTTGTGAGAGTGTGTTTGTGTATCTGAGTGTTCACTCACGGCCGCATCCCCACCACCTGGCACCTCGTGTGCCTCCACGGCCTACATTGTACTCCCCACCTCTGTGCCCTGGTTTTGCCCAGGTATGGCTAAGCCTCACAGCAGTATCCAGGCATGGCCAAAGAGGGGCCGACTGGGCAACACCTTCTCCTTGGGTCTCCACCTGTGCTCAGCTGCAGGCTGATTTGCCTGGGAGTCTTCGGACACTGCAACCTCCCAGCACCTGAGCATCTCTGTTTCACTAAAGGGGAAGGCGGGAGCTCCCTCCATGAATCTGATGTAGCCCAGAGTAGATGGCCCCGGTCAACATTCCAGCGAGAGGAGATACTTACTCTCTGAAACCAGTGTTCTTTCTGATATTGAGAATTGCGACATGGCTCAGATTCTTGGAGTGGGGTGGAGGTAATGTCACACCAGGCGGAGTAGATGGGTTCATCTGAATATACTGCCAGCTCTGGTGCAGGAGCCCTGAGCCCCTGCTCCCCTGGTGGGTGCTGGTTGTTGGTGTTCACTGCTCCTTTCTGTCACCGTCCTCCCTCATGACATACTTGCCCTGGGTGCATCTCATCGGGTTTTACCATCCTCTTATCTGCCCCCACGCCCCTTTGATCTTTCTTTTGTACCATCCTCCTGGGTGTCTACAGCTATTGTCCTCCTCTCATTCTTAGGTCTCAAGTTCCCCAAAGGCTCTTTGCCACCCCTTGCTGTTTCTACCTTAGCACTTACGGCACTGTACAACTGTTTGTGTTCATCCCTTCAGGACAGGGAGTACATCATTCTTGTTTGCCACAGAACAGGTGCAAGTCTCAGCCACTTGGGAAGGTTTTCTGCAGCAGCCCTTAGCTCATTGGCACACAGGCCCGAGTGTGTTTCCCAGTATGTCCCCCACTTGGGCTGATGCAGGTGGGAGGATGATGGGTCATTCAGCTGGGCACAGCCAGGAGGCAGGCAGCCCACCTGGCTTTTGTCTCATGCTCCTTGCTGTTTGGTCTTGGGGCTTTGGGAGGGCAGGGACCAGAAGCAGCTGGGGAGGGGAAGGAGGGCTTAGGGCAGGTGCCACCCCCATTTCTACAACAGTCACAGCCTGTGGGTCAGGAACAGGGATGTCCTTGTGGTAAGGGTAGAGCTGTCTGGCAGCTGGTGTTGGGGGCTAGGTTCACAGACCAGTGGCACGAGATAGCTTCCACTTGGTAAAGTGTCACCTCCCAGCAGCGCCAAGTGCTTGGCTCTGCTTGCCACCCTTCTCCCTTCTTGGGGTCCTGATGCCCTTACCACCTTCTTAGACACATTTCTCTAAGAGCAGGCCTGGCTCTTTCAGATGCTCATGTGGGTCAGTCATGGACCTGAGCCTGCCCACATCCAGGGCACTGTGAGCAGAGAGGGTCTTGCTCACCTGGTCTGAAGGCCCCCTCTCCCTGGCAGCTTGAGTGATAATGGTATCTGGTCATCCCTCCTGTTTGTCTTCTCTGTTGCTCTCAGATCTGCTCCATGATTTATTTCTGATTAAATTAGAAAGTTTTTGCTTTTCTAGTACTTAAACTGAAAACCACTTGGATAGCAGAGTTCAGGCAGCACCTTGCTGAGAGGAGAACCTGCCTTGGTGGAGGCCGAACCTGAGTAGTCTGGAGGGGAGGGGACAGTACCACAGTTGTGTGGAATGCCTGCCCTGCTGCCCAGGTCACTCATTTCCAGTTTCCTGGGGGCGGGGAAACCTGAAGCTGCATTCCAGAGACATCAGGAGAGTCTTGTAGGGTGGGCTCTGTCAGATACACTCAAGTTTGAAATACCAGCCTTGGAGCTCTACCCCACAGCCCTTCTGGGCCATGCTGCTCTCTCCAACATGGATTCACACTTGAGGAAGGCCCCCCTTCTGTTATGTGAGTTGCTGTGTTAACTGACTTATTCCAGGCTTAAAGCAGGTCTCAAAATCCTACTGGAAAACCAGGTCTCAGGAGCTCCTGGGGTGGGATCCTATGCTCAGTAAGCCCAGGGTCTCTGCTCACGTTGCTTGCACCTCACAAGGCTGGCTGTCTCCCATAGCCTATTCTCAGCATCCCATATCTCGTCTATAACTTTCTCACATTTCTGGTGTACCCTGGAGATGCCTTAGGCAGTGGCATGGCCCTGCTCAGTGTTGTGCCCACTACAGCGAGGACTTGATCTCCTCACTGGCTGTGGGCTCTGTGCTGGGCACACTCCCACCTTGGGACCTTTGTTCCCTCTGGAACTCTAAAACTGCAGACCCCACCCGCTCCCTATGGGAATGTGAACCGTAAGACCCCTGTTCTGTTCACTGTTGTGTCCTGGTGCCCGGCCCACCGTCCGGAAGGCTCCCTTGAGATGTGCTGACTGAATGAGCATCAACCTGATGGGAGCCTCAGAGCACTCTTTCTGTGGGTCCTGTCCGGGCCTGCCATCTGTCAAGGATCCCCAGACTGATGTCCTCATTGGGCTGGCTATCTCCTGTGATGTGAGTCACCTGTCCTTACCTCAGCTGTGTCTCCCAGGGAGTCGGTGCCAGGCCATGTCGGGAGCACCTTTCTCCCCAAAGTGAGATTTGAAAGAGGAGTGTTGAAAGGGTTATCAGGGGGCCCTTGCCAGCCCCTCGCCTTAGTGATAAGGAAGGGGGTCACCATTGACTCAGCCCTCTTTGTTTCCTGTTGAGTCACCCCCAGCAGCCAGGGATAGTGTGACGCTGGGCCACAGTCCAGGCACCCCCAGGGCACCCAGCAGCCCTCATGGGCACAGCTTCCCCCTACCCCTCACCTCCAGGATGTGTTCGAGATGCGCTTTGCCAAGATGCCAGATGAGCCCGAGGAGCCTGTGGTGGCTGTGTCCTCCCCAGCGGTGCCACCGCCCACCAAGGTTGTGGCCCCGCCCTCATCCAGTGACAGCAGCAGCGATAGCTCCTCAGACAGTGACAGCTCCACTGATGACTCCGAGGAGGAGCGAGCCCAACGACTGGCTGAGCTCCAGGAGCAGGTGAGGACACAGGCAGCCCCATTTTCAAACCACAACCCCCCGCCACCCCCTACCTCCCCCCGCCCCAGCATGAGTTCCAGCATGAGCAGAATTCCCACTGGTTCCCTTGTGCCAGGTCAGGTGCATATTGTTCATACTTAAATGTACACTGTGGGTATGGAGATGGGGTGACGTGGCCGTTCCCTGGGCAGAGGTGAGGCTTTTGTATCCTTCTGGTATCTGGAAGAAGGAGGCCGAGTCAGCATATGGTGCGTCTCTTCTGGGGCTTCCAGGATGCTCCTCTCTCTACAAGCTGACCATTAGGCCTTTAGTGCCCACATGTGTCTATGCGCTCTTTTTTTTAATATTTATTTATTTGGCTACGCTGGGTCTAGTTGCTGAGTGCGGGTTCTTTGTTGCGGCATGTGGGTTCTTTTAGTTGCCACGTGCAGGCTCTAGTTCCCTGACCTGGGAATGAACCTGTGCCCCCTGCATTGGGAGCGCAGAGTCTTAACCACTGGACCACCAGGGAAGTCCCTGTCTATGCACTCTTGCCCAGCCTCTTTAGGGATCCTCTTCTTGGAACCAGCATGGTCATGGGGCTTGAGTGGCTCCTCTGACAAGGAGGACACTGGGCCACCCTGGGAGTTCAGGGTCTGGGTGGGCATGGGCACTTTGGATATCTAGTGAGACGGCAGGTCGTGGAGCTGAGGGCCAGAGACCAGGGTGACGGGATTGTTTGTGTTGCTTGTCTGCTCCACAGCTCAAAGCCGTGCACGAGCAGCTTGCAGCCCTTTCACAGCCCCAGCAGAACAAACCAAAGAAAAAGGAGAAAGACAAAAAGGAGAAGAAAAAAGAAAAGCACAAAAAGAAAGAGGAAGTGGAGGAGAATAAGAAAAGCAAAGCCAAGGAACTTCCTCCCAAAAAGACCAAGAAAAATAATACCAGTAACAACAACACAAGGTCTGTGGGTCACCCCTACCCCCACCAGTGCCCCTAGTCCAGATGGGGACAGTGGGGAGGGAGGCTGCCTCTCTGCTCTTTTTTCTGGGATGGGCCTTTGAGGGAGAGAGGATAGCAGGTAGCATGGTGCAGGCGGCAAGACAAACCAGAGCAGCCCCCCAGTTCACCATTTGTGGTCTCAACTGCAGCCATGTGCTCCCAGGAAGGTGCTGCCAGTGCCCCCTGTTTCCTGTGAAGACCACTGGGTGGGGGTGTGGAAGCCTCCCCAAGCCCTAAATGGAGAGATATGTGCCCACCTTCCCCCAGGGACCCATTCTTAATGGTGTCTGCATCACCCCATCGTAGCAAGAAGGAGCCAGCACCCATGAAGAGCAAGCCCCCTCCCACATATGAGTCGGAGGAAGAAGACAAGTGCAAGCCCATGTCGTATGAAGAGAAGCGGCAGCTTAGCCTGGACATCAACAAGCTTCCTGGTGAGAAGCTGGGCCGCGTGGTGCACATCATTCAGTCGCGGGAGCCCTCACTCAAGAACTCCAACCCCGACGAGATCGAGATTGACTTCGAGACCCTGAAGCCATCCACCCTGCGTGAACTGGAGCGCTATGTCACCTCCTGTTTGCGGAAGAAAAGGAAACCTCAAGGTGCCTTTGGGCACCCTGGGGCGGTGGCGGGGGGTGGTGTTCCCAGTCCTGGGTGAGGGAGAGGGCTGGGCAGATGGGCCAGGCTGCTACCCTTGCACCTCTAGTAGTGAGGCCCCTGTTGGCACCTTCAGGTAACTTTGCCTTCCAGTCTCGGCCCTCATTCTCTGCAGGCTTGCTTTCCTTCCGATTATAAAATCTGCATTCTTGACATAGAAACCTCTGAAGGTTTGTGACATCAGACTCAGCCCTAGGCTTATTGGTGCCTTTGTTGATCTCTCTGGCTGCTGGCCATCTGTGGTCCACCTGCACCTAGGTGTCCTAAGCCTTGCTCTGAGCAGCAGCAGCTTTCGTCCTTAGCTTCCTGCCTCTGAGTCTTGCCCAGAAGCCACCCCCCTGCGTCTTTGGGGTCTCTGGGCATGGGGGGTGTGGCTAGGAGGAAAGGCATTAAGTTGGCACTGTGCCTGCCTGCTGTCTTCTCTAGCTTGGTGTGACACCCCCCCTCCCCCACCCCCAGGTCTTCCAAGCAGCTCTTTTGTGTTATCAGTGCCTTGTCTTGGCTCACAGCTTTTGCGTTAGAACCAGTAGGACTTAGGATCCACATCAGGGCTTTGCCCACAGCCTTCATTCCAGCCCGGACTGACTCCTGGGGTCCTTGGCGCACACACACACCCCATCCTCCGCCCAGGGTGCCACACAGTGACACTTGCCTCAGTCTGCACACTGAGGTGCTGGGAGATCCCTTGGGGCTCTTTCCTTGTCTTGTTTTGTCTTTGACTGTCATGTCCCCTTTAGGTCCTCTTTACCCACTGTCAGAAAAGTAGCTGAGGGAGCATAATCACAGCAGTCCCTTGTGTTAGAGAATTCCGTCCTGCCCTGGTCTCTTAATCCTTGATGAACCCTGTAAAAGGGTACTTTGAGAGATTGGAGGGACCTTGAAAGTCCAGTGTAAGCGAAGTGTTTGGCTGGCATGCATGGTAGGCTAGCTGCTTACCATTGGGAAATGTGGGTCTGGCCGGGGTTCGGAAGGATTGCAGCCGGCTGTTAGGAGCAGCCTTCGGGCTCATGGGACTCAGGGCCCTGCCTGACTCTGTCCCTGTTGCTTTATTGCAGCTGAGAAAGTTGATGTGATTGCTGGCTCCTCCAAGATGAAGGGCTTCTCATCCTCAGAGTCGGAGAGCACCAGCGAGTCCAGCTCCTCTGACAGTGAAGACTCTGAAACAGGTTAGGTGTCTAACTTAGAGTCTTGTCGGAATCCTGCCTGTGCTCCATCCTGTGTCCAGGCTACCAGAGACCAGAGATGGCAGTCATAAGAACTTGCTGGGCTCTCCCATCTGTCCATCTACTTGGTCACCATGTTAATCTCTAACTGGGGGCGGGGGTAACCCTGCACCTGCCCCCACACTACCCTCGACCTGGGCTGGGGCAGGGAAGACAGGTAGCCAGGGGTATTGACACTGCAGAGACCTGAGAAAGAAGGGGTGGGAGCAGATGATGGAATTGATCTTAGCTTGAGCCTGCCCAGCCTCACAGTCTTCCGTGTGTCACAGTTGCATGCAACACAGCCCTTTCAGGTGATGTGATTTGGCAGGTGTGGAGCAGCCTGCTTTTGGCCCTGCTGTTCCTGGGGCTTAGGGCACTGCCATCCCCCCCATAGTGTGCTCACTGCTGCATTGGCTACTCCTAACTGCACGCACTTGGACATGCGTGTCCTGTACCTCTAACAGTTCCTTCTCTCCATGCTCCATGGGCGTGCATTTGTATCCACTGGTGCGCCTGAGCAGCAGCTTTGACACGGGAGGTGGGGGCAGGTGGAGATGCTGAGAGCTGTGCCAGTGGTGGGGAAGGGGACCTTTCCTCCAGATATAAGCCCTCCTGGTTATTCTCAGGGGAGCAGATGCTCAGACTGGCCCAGAGGAGAGGCTAGGGAAGAAGCCTGGTGACTAGCCTGTTCTGTGAGGTGGAGCTGGCCTTCTCTGGGTGAGCAGAGTTGTCCCTGGGCAGGTCTAACTCTATCAGCTGAGCAGACAGTCTGTGGACCACCCGCGAGCCTGCCCTGGGACCCTGGGTGTGCCCCTCCAGGCAGGCTGCAATGTGCACATCCACAGTGGGAAACGTGTGTTTGGGCAACGAAGACTCCTGGCATATTCTTTCATGTACCTATTTTATCCCTGATATTTTAACTGGAAATAAATGATAAGCTCCACTTTGGTCACATAAATAATGTGACCTGGTGGTGCCAAGGAAGTTTGAGGATCATTTGCAGCAGTTGGAAAGAGTGAAGCTGCCCTGAGGTGTGTGGGTCCACAGGTCCTCCTGTGGGCTCAGCCTGCCTCTGTCCAGGGAAGCTGGGGATAAGGGGGCCTCGGGGTCTTGTCACTGCTCCTCTTCCCTTTTATAGTAAGGACACCAGGTTTCCCAAGTGTTGGGGGAGGGCTCAGGACTACCTCATTTTCAGTGGGCCAAAGTGACATGAAAGTCATTAAGTATATTCTGTATTTATTGAGCTCCTATTGTATGCAAAGATTGCTGTGAGTAGTTTGCTGGCTGCCTCTTTCTCCATCCTTAACCATTTTTTCTTTCTTCCTAACCAGCTCCCCCTTCCATTGCTTTTTAAAACCTGTCTACCAGCAGGGGGCGCCGCATCTGGTGCTTGCTCAGGCAGAGCTGGCCCCAGGCCAGGGCCCAGTGCCCTTAACAGGGTGAATGGCCATATTCTTGGGCTCAATTAGCATTCCTGGTGGCTGCTGACTTCTCACTTTCAGTGCCAGCCAAGCCTCAGGTTTGTCTTTCCCTCTGGGGTTTTGTACCTCCTGCATTTTCTAGCAGGCTGTTTCTACTAGGGGTTTCATAGCCTTTTCTCCTAAGGATCTGAACAACCAAAGAATACCCCAGAGGTTGAAATTGGCAGCGGACCTGATAGCTAAAACAGCATGGTTTGGCCCCACCCACTGTGGCACCTTAGGGGACCATGACCATCACACCTGATGTCCCCGTTGCGAATCTGTGACTGTGGCCTTTGTCCCTGACTCCTGAGCTTCTGAGCGTCCTACAGCCCGCCTGCTGCCGCCTGCTGTGGAGTGACCATGACGGTATTTCTAGCAGCTCCCTGCTGCTGCCGAGATTTTTTTTTTTTTCCTCCACATTTTTCCCCCTTTTAAAGAAGCTGGAAGGATTGTGCAACAAGTAATCTGAGAGTCCTGGGAACAGCTGTCCTGGCAGGAAGGAGGGCGAGATTTACAGTCTCAGAGCCGCCAGCCTGCAGGCTCCCAGGCTCCGGCAGTCCAGCCCTGGCGGCTCCCTCGGCTGCCTCCAGCTCCTTCCTCTTCCCAGGCACCCTCCCCACCTTGGGTTTTACGAGCCTCTTTTTTGTCTTCGTGGTCCTGACTTTTCCTTTGCCTTCTGTGTGCGCTGGAGAGCTCTGTCGGAGGCCAGCTGAGAGCTTTTACTCTTGGGAGGGACCCACCCTATAGGTTTGTGCCCTGCAGCTCAGATGCTACAGGTTCCAAAGTGGGAGCCTGTGCCCTGGCACCACTGAATGTGGCCATCTGCCACCCCCATCCTGCACAGGAACCTGCACTTGCTCTCCGGGCAGCTCCTCCAGCAGCTGCTCGTGCTGGGTCCATGGAGCTGGGTAGATTTCTCTGACCAGTTACAGGTGGTTCTGCCTTGCGGGGGATGGGGCCTGGTGGGGGGCATTGAAGGTATTTCTCTCGGTGTTTGGGGGCTTAATTGTTTTGCCCTTCTTGTTCTTGTGTTTCCATTTGGATTAGTGCTGAAATTCCTAAGGGCCTATATTTGTCAGTTCTGCCGACACAGCCCTGAGACATGAATCACCAAAAGAAATTGAACCAGAGGCACTAAGTTGGGGCTAGGGCAGTGGTACGTGGACTCCTCTCTGGCCACTGTCCATAGACAAGGATGCTGCTAGCTGCTCAGGACATGGGGGCTGGTCCTTGGGGCAAGGCCGCTTTAGGGAGGCAGTGCGTCCACAGACTGGGGCGGAGGGGGTGTTTCTTTTCCAGCTCTGTCCCAGGCCACTGTGTGTTCCTCCTCCTGTTCAGGAGCATGCAGCACTGCTGGCCAGTCCCACGACATCTTTTGAACCCAGCTGTTACTTGAGTTGTGGTCTTCCACTGAGCTTTGATTCTGGTTAAACTCTGAATCAGCTTGAGGGACAGAAGGTGGTGGTACAAGTGCCACCCTCCCACTGCTCCTGAGCCATCTTAAGCTTTCACCCCATCACATTGCTGATGTCTGGCTCTTCCCAAATGCCACCCACAGATCTTTATGGGCAGGGGTGGCCACACAGTTCCTGTCACTCTCAAGAGCACCCCTGACCTGGGCTGGGACAGGAGTTCAGGGAATTCTCTTGGACTTGATTTTGGTCTTTTAGTTGCGGAGGGAGCACACTTCAGCTATTTTAGTCTCCTGGTTTCCTTTTCCCAGGATCGGAGCATGTGGGTGTTTCTTAATAGCTCCAAGGGGAAAAGGAATGCTTGATGTTTTGGAAAGATTTGAGCTGGAAAGTGCAGACAGAGGCCATGGGGCATTCTTCCCAGACAACCAGCCTCAGCTTCCGACCCCCTGGGGTCCTGGAAGGACTCGGTTCCAGTCCCATCTTGGGGCCTGCTGCTGCCCACTCCAAGGGTGTGACGCACGCTCTTGGGGAGGGGGTAAGTCCCCTGGTGGGGGTGGGGGTAGGAAGAGATCTGGAGGACGGGGCTATAGCCAGTCTGCCTGCACTGCCAGGTGACCCTCACACTCCCACACACACGCAGGGACGGATTTTAGGGCTTCATGGGCGAAGGTGAGCCTTGTGGAATGTGCCTTGAATGAGAGACCGGCCGGTGGGCGGGTTTTTCCCACATGCGCACTTGGAGACCATGGGAGTGCAGTGTTGGTTGCATCTGTGACTCTAACAGAAGCATCTGCTCTGCTATATGGGTGGGAACGAGCCCCACACCCCCTCCCCCATCAAGGGGAGCTGCATTCGATGCCTGGGACAAAGAAGGGACAACTTTCTTTCTCAACCTGTTTTTATTTTTTGTTTTTTTCTTCCTTAACAGTGTATGTAACTGGCTCCTCTTTTTATAATTTTTTTTGGTTTGTTTCTTGCGGTTTATAGGAATGCAGAGGTGAGGCTGTTAGCTAGAGGTCCTGCACTCCATATCTTTCTTAGGGTCTTTTCCTACCTCCACCCAAGCCCTGAGGAAGGGTCAGCATCACCTCCTTGAAATAGACAGGTGCAGAAAAGCAGACCCTGGGGGATAAGATCAGAATCAGTGGGCGCCTAATGCACATGGCATACCAGGCTGGTCTTCAGAAGTGATGGCAAGGAGGACAGGCAGGGTAGCCTCTCAGATGCAAAGACCAGTAAAGGAAACACCAGCATGCACTCGGCACATATGGAACTTGTTACTGGAAGCAGTTCTGTCTAGAAGCATAAACAGCATAAACAGACTCAGGCAGTTCTGGAGACATCCATGCGTGCCAGATCCGAGGCCCTTCTAAGGGAAAGGTGGGTCTGTCCCCACCTGCAGCTGGCCAGGCAGGGGGTGGAACTCCTAGTCTGCGGCTATTCTCTCGTGCCCTGACAGCAAGCAGGGCACAGGAGGCTGGCTTGGTCTGCGGTTCTTCTGTTCTTATGACTTGAACGGTACATTCCACACCATTTCTCTCACACTGGTTTCTCTCTCCCTCTATGTAGGTCCTGCCTAATCATTGGACACGGACTCTTAATAAAACGGTCTTCAGTTCCAGATTCCTTCCCAGCAAGCTATAGCTTAAGTCCATTTTCTTCCGTGAAAGGGACAGGACTCCATCAAGTTATGGAATTCCTCAGAGCCCTGGGCCTGTCCCCTGGGGTGGATTAGTCATGTCCAGCAGCTCACGCCTAGTCCCGCCTCCGGGAAGGCTGCCTGCCTGGCTGCCCGCCCGGGCCTCCTGTGTAAAGACTGCCTGGCTGTCCTGCCCCGCCTCCCTGGTCGTCTGGGGTCCTCTGGGTGGGTGGCATCTCCCAGAGGGTGATGACAGTCCCCCCTGCACACGCATACATGTGGTGCTGCTCCGTGTGCAAGACCCCAACACAAATATGTTTTCTCTCCTCATCCCTCCCTCTTTTTTGGGGACTCTGGATCCTAACTGGTTCCCTCCTGGACCTTGCAATGACGTTAGCCCAGGGAGGATCTCATTCACCCTAAGGAAGAACACTGTAACATCTAGAGCTTCCCCAAGTGAGGAATGGGGCTTTAGAGGCGAGGCCAGCTGGGCCCAAAGGCTCACTGGGGCTGTCCCTCAGCATGCCTTCTCTCTGGTGACCTATAAGGCTCCATTAGCCAGAGGCTGTCACCAGCCACAGCTGATTCACAGCCCCCTGGAGTCCTCCTTTCTGTTTTCATTGTTCCCACTGTTTCTGTTGGGCATTTTCCCAACTTCTTTGGCCTCTTCTCCTAAAGTCACATAGGGAAAGGACTTCCTAAGCTGCCTCCCAATCCCTCCCTTCCCAGGTACTTAGAAGCAGGCTCCAGGAGCTGCCAGGCAGGCCATTAGTGAGGGGCGTCTGGGGAGGAGTGGCCGTGTAGCCAGTTGACCTGGCTCCTCTAGCCCATCATCCATCCTTTCCTTTGGTGGGGGTTGGGATCTGGGCTAGTGGCAAGAAAGGGTTCTTGAAACCCAGAGCACTGGACCAGTCAATCGTGAGGGCATCAGAGCCTTCGGGCCCTGTTCCATGCACATGCAAGTAGTCTCCTAGTCTTCAGTCCCCTAGAGTGATGACAGCTGCTGGGGATGGGGCAGGTCAGGGTGGCCACATAATCCAAGCCCTCTGAGAGGCACTAAATAGGCTTTTTTTCCGCTCTAAAAATAAATGTCGGCCCTTTTTTGGTCATGAATCCAGCATCTCAACAGAAAACTGCCTGACGTGAAAAGTTCCCTAAGGAATAGCATCTGCATTTCAGAGAGCTTTTTTTGTTTTATATATAGTTTGTGTGTACTTCTTCAAGGCCTAACCATCTCCTGGCATCTTGGAGTCTGCCTTCTGCTGGAGCTAGAAGCAGGCTTGAGGAGGTGCAGTTGGCCACCGCCTGTGTGGAAACCCTGGCACTCCTCCCCAGCTCCTTGGGGCCTTGGGCCCAAGCAGCTCTAACTGCCCCAGACTGGCCTTGGCCTTGGGTTCCCGGTTCAGCCTCCCCAGAGCCTCCAGGGCCCTGCAGTGATACTTGGGAGTTCCTAGGCTGCTCCCTGATCCTGTAGCCGGTCAGCTTCCAGTCGAACTCATTCGCCAAACAGACTATTTTGAGCTGCCCTTTGGCCTGTTCCTGATGTGTTCCCAGTACAACTCAGCCTGGCTGGGGTCAGGGAGCTTCATGCCCGGAGATTCCCACAGGACAGTTGGGAAGCTGCTGGTATTGTCATTCTGGGAAGATTCTTCTGTCTTAGAACAAAAGTCAGGCTAGATTCCCACAGTGTCGGCCTGTTTGCCTCCCCACCACTCCTTCCCACTCGTGTGCACATGGGCTGTAGCCACGGGCCAGCTGTCCTGCGTGGTCCTTGCAGCCTCGCTGTCCAGGGATCCCGTCCTTCTTGCCCGTGGGGCTTCCGTCTGGCAGAGAACCTGATCTTTAGATTCAAGCTGTCACCTATGCCCAGTGCCCCAGGAACAGAGCAGAGAGAGCAGAAGCCCACTCACGCCTTGTCGGCAGCCTCCAGCATGCGGACAGTGGGAGGTGCCAGCCGGGCCTGAGGAGTCGCTGTAGGAGGGGTGGGAGGCCTGGGCATCTGCTGGTGCTGAGGCTCCCAGCCGGTTCAGTTGAGGGGCTACGCACCTCTGCCCTTACCTTCTATCCTGTCTCCTTCCCTTGAGTTGTGGGGGAGTGGGGAGAAATCAGTGTTTTAATCAGATTTTACAAAAACGTTTTAATTCTTTGTACAATTACCATCCTATGTAAAGATGAAACTTGTGTTGAGTTCAAGATTTTTATGGAATAAAGATCACACAGTACTTGAGGCCATCTTCATGTAACCCTTTCTAGAGAGTTTTGTGTGGGGGTGTCTTGGGGCTGGTGTGTTGTGAAGTTGTGCACTTCCTGTCTTGTCTTCCTACCAGTAACTCCAGCATGAGGCCCAGGACACGTGAGCCAGATGTGGCTGTCCCAAAGAGGCTCCAGCACCCCTTGGTCCCCACTGCTGGCCCCTTTAGTCCTCTTGTCCTGGTGGTCTGCTGTGCACCTCCCACCTTCTCTCCCACTCTAGGCCTGCCCCTCCCAGCACTTATGTGGAGCCCTGGGATGGTACTCCCAGGGACCTTTCTAAGGCAGCTGAAAGCCACTCCCTGGATCCTTAAGGGCCCCATTGCACTTTTTCCCCTCTAGTTCCCAGATGGGCCTCTGCTCATGGCTGCAGGGAGATGGTGTGGGTTCAGAGCCACTGTCCCTCTTTTGTGATGAAAAAAAGTGTTTCCTCCCAAGGCCATGAGATGACAGGCCACCCCTACCCTGCCCAGCCTTCTCCCCATGACACAGTGGCCTCTCCTGGTCAGACTTGACCCATTGGTCCCCTCCCTCCAAAGGCATGCCAGCATGCAAGCAGCCGCCCCCAGCCTCCCCAGCTGCAGTTTCTGTTACTGGAATCCATGCTGGGAGAGGAGCCCAGCCTGGAGGAATGCTCTGGCCTCTCTCTCCCACTCCCTTGGGTCAGCAGCCTCTGTGTACCATGCTTTATCCCTGTGTGTGTAGGGTCCGCTTGGTCCTGGGCCTCCAGCCTCTCCTTTTCCATCCTGCGGCTGCCAGACACCCTGTGGCCTGCAAATCACCCAGATGGCTCCCTTTTGTATGTGTGACCCTCAAGAGTGTCCTCACCAGCTTTTGTATGTGACCCAAAGAGTTCTGCGCCCTGTATCCTGGCATCTCTCAAGTCTGGGTTTGGGGCTGGGCCTACAGTTCCTGTGTCCCAGGTGTCCCTAGTCGCTGCCATTTGTATGAGACATGTCTGTAGCTGCTGAGTTTTGTGTCACTGTCTTATCACTTGCATGGAATGGTGAGCTTTTGCAGGGCACAAAGTCCCTTCTCATCCCTTTTGGTGACACGTCGCACCAAGGCTGTGCACCTCACAGAAGTTTAGCACGGCCCTCCATGAAGCAGCTTTGGAGCTAGCAGTGGAGCTAGCCCCGCTTTGGGCAAAAGCATGTGTCCTCCAACACCAGCAGCAAGAGCCAACACCCTGGCAAGGAGCTCAGGGAATGCCAGGCAAAGCCATGAGGTGCCTCTCAGTGACAGGAATCTGAAAGGCACCACGGGTCCTACCTCCCACCTGGTGGTTGGTGACTTCATTTCCTAGCCCTTGAGCACTGGCTGGGCTTTCTCTCCTCTGAGGTTTACACCCAGCAGTGTTTGGCAAGGGGCATCCAGCTGGCAAAAGTTCCTTAGCATAAGCTTCTAGAGTGGGGGCAGAGGGAGTCATGCTGGCTCTTGCACACTCCTCACAGAGACAGGCACACCCCAGATTTATCCACACAGTGGTGGCAACAAGCCATTGGCTCCTGAGAAACCGGGACACATACTGCTTTCTCCCTGCAGCACATTGACTGTATCCCAACACAGGAACTTCTCTGAGGCTGGTCTCCTGAGAGGAAGGGGAGTCTGTCCAGTGTCGTCCTCCTCTGCTGGCAATGGCATTGAGTACCTCCCCCATTGGCTCCTGCGTCGTCCAGGGAGGCTGGCTGGCTGGCTGGCTTTTCTCTTCCTCCACAAAGCGCTCATGCTTGTCAGCACTCTCTTCACCTGTCCCATGGCTCTGTGGCCAGGCCTTGGCCCATGCTGGCACCAGTGGTCTTTCTCAGCCCAACTCACGCATCTCTGTTTCGTCTGGGAGGGTGGGAAGGAGCGAGCCTCAGAGGGCAATGCAGTTGGAGGCCACCGAGTTGTTACTTTTTAGCTGTGTGACCAGAGCAAGTCCCTTAACTTCTCTGAGCCTCACTTTGCTAATCTGTAAAATGGACAAGATCATTTCAAACACCATGGTTGTTGCAAGGCAAAGCAGGTTAGGGTGCAGATGCTCAGGTCACTGTAGAGGCTTCTGACCAGCAAATTGGAGGAGAAGTTGGGCAAGGAGGTTTCTTGTAGCTCAGTTCCCAGTGCATTTGGGTGTCATCTTTTAACGGAGCTGGTGGTCCGGAGATTGGCAGGCAGCTTTTCAGGCATGGTCCCTGCTAGGAAAAAGCAGCAGGCAACTGGGTAGGTGGCACCCCACATGTCTTTCCCTCCCCTGTGACCAACTTCCATCCCAGACAGAACCCAGCCACCCTCCCTCTCACTGTCACCGGTCCTTCTCCTGAACTCATCCTCTGTTTTCTCCTTGCTCTGCGTTCAAGGCCAGCTCCCAGTCTTCTCCCCCGTAGGCTCACCACCTTCTCTTTTCCTCCACAGAGATGGCTCCGAAGTCAAAAAAGAAGGGGCACCCCGGGAGGGAGCAGAAGAAGGTATGTGGTTTCGGGGGTGTCCTTTAGCAGGTGAGCAGTGGCCACCTGTCTTTTGGGGCCCTGGAGGGACCCTGTGTCTGACCCAGACGGGTTTGGCCTGCCTGACGTCAGCCTGTCTGTCTGTCTGTCTGCAGCACCATCACCACCACCATCAGCAGATGCAGCAGGCCCCGGCCCCTGTGCCCCAGCAGCCCCCACCGCCTCCCCAGCAGCCCCCACCGCCTCCACCTCCACAGCAGCAGCCCCCACCCCCGCCCCCTCCGCCCTCCATGCCACAGCAGGCAGCCCCTGCGATGAAGTCCTCGCCTCCACCCTTCATCGCCACCCAGGTGCCCGTCCTGGAACCCCAACTCCCAGGCAGTGTCTTCGACCCCATTGGCCACTTCACCCAGCCCATCCTGCACCTGCCGCAGCCCGAGCTGCCCCCTCACCTGCCCCAGCCTCCCGAGCACAGCACTCCGCCTCATCTCAACCAGCACTCGGTGGTCTCTCCTCCAGGTGAGCTGCAACCACACCCGCAACAGTGTGGGGAGGTTCCCTTCCCACCCTGGTCTTACCACAGTGACAGGGCACTCTGGGCGACCTGCAGAACCCCTCTTAACCTCAGTTGTCTCTAAGGGGAGGTTAGCAGCTTCCCGGGGCCATTATGGAAATTACACGAGAGGCCCCAGAACAGGCCTTGCACAGAGAGAGAGTGCTTTGGGTACAGAAGACACTGATTCAGATCTTCTGCTGGGCCAGGCGTGGTGTGAGATGGAAAAATATGTGATCCTCTGTAGCTCCCAGTCAGGGATAGGGGTTTGAGAGGGCGCACAGCCTCAGCCGAGAGCGGACACACCTGTGGGAATCAGGAAAGACTTGCTCTGAGACCTGAAGGGCAAGTGCAGCAGTTGGAGGGAAGGGAAGGGAGGAGAGTTGGGGGCGTGGAGCACGGGGCAAGATGGTGAGGGGCCGGATCCTGTAGACCTCCCTGGATGCTGTCCTTATTCTGGAGCTTTTGGGAAACCAAGGATGGTGGAGAGGTTGCCAGTTGGAGGGAGACAAGTAGGAGGTCAGGATGGAGGAGACCCCGGGGGCCACGGGGTGTGTGAGCCTCACCACCCTGCTACTGTGTCCTTCCAGCTTTGCACAACGCACTGCCTCAACAGCCATCACGGCCCAGTAACCGAGCTGCCGCCCTCCCCCCCAAGGCTGCCCGTCCCCCGGCCGTATCACCCGCCCTGGCCCAGCCTCCCCTACTCCCGCAGCCCCCCATGGCTCAGCCCCCCCAAGTGCTGCTGCAGGAGGATGAAGATCCGCCTGCCCCACCCCTCACCTCCATGCAGATGCAGCTCTATTTGCAGCAGCTGCAGAAGGTGCAGCCCCCCACACCACTACTCCCTTCCGTGAAGGTGCAGTCCCAGCCCCCGCCCCCTCTGCCCCCACCTCCCCACCCCTCAGTGCAGCAGCAGCTACAACAGCAGCAGCAGCCACCTCCGCCACCGCCCCAGCCACAGCCGCCACCCCAGCAGCAGCACCAGCCCCCGCCACGGCCTGTGCATATGCAGCCCATGCAGTTCCCCACCCATATCCAGCAGCCCCCACCGCCCCCAGGCCAGCAGCCCCCCCACCCACCCACGGGCCAGCAGCCACCCCCGCCGCAGCCCGCCAAGCCTCAGCAAGTCATCCAGCATCACCCTTCACCCCGGCACCACAAGTCAGACCCCTACTCAACTGGTAAGTGTCCCCCCACCAGCACTACCGTCCTGCCCCTGGGTTCTGGGGAGGCTGGCGCTAGGTCTAGAGTTTGGTCCTCAAGAAGCCAGAAGGGTCAGTTTGTGCTGCAGGCTGAGATGGGCTCAAAGCTGAGCCTCGAAGGCTCTGGGTTGGTTGGAGAGAGGCAGCTGAAAGGGGGCGATGATACTTGATGCAGTGTTTTAATCAGGTGTCCATCTTGCGTGCAAGCCGAGATGACAGATTAAGGCCCCAGTGGGCCATTTTCTTGGAACTCACAGTCAAGTGCATTAACAGTGCATTGTGATACCTGCTAGGTGAGGAGGCCAGAAGCCCAGGGGAGGCACCTGCTCCGCCTCTGGGGATTGGGGCAGGCTTCTTGGAGGAGGTGACCAGAGGATGAGCAGGAGTTAGCTTAACAAACAGTGGGGTGTGAGGTCCAGGCAGAGCCATGAGCAGGTCGGGGCAGTGTGGTCTGTTTGGGACCCTATGGAAACAGGTGCTCGGCTTTTGGTGTTAGGAGGCCCCCCTGGTGGAGCTGGGAGGGAGAATTAGGCTGAAGCTCACAGGTAGCTCACGACTCACCCAGGAATCATTGCTGTCTCCTGCTCTCAGTCTCCAGCCTGATCTAGGCTGCCATTTTCCAGTCAACAGCATTGGGCAGGCCATGTCCTCTTGCTTTTCCTGGGCACTTGTTTTCTAGGTGTCTCTGACCAAAATGTTTTGGCTGACCACGGTGGGGCAGTGTTCTAGTAGATGCCTCATGGTGTGGTGACACATTGACGTTCCTGGACTTGGCATGTAGATCATGCAGCCTGGGTGGGGGGTGGGGGGTGGTATCCGTGAGTGCCGCCTACAAATTGAATGAAGCTGTTGACTTTAGGCTGTGACTGCTCCTAAACCCAGCAAAAGCTGCCAGGTGCCAAGTGGATCACTGTGTACCCTGAGCTGAGAACAGCTGGCTGTCCTCCCTGGGAAAGACCAGTGGTGGTCCCAGCAGCTCTGCAAATGTGCCTGTTTTCCACCCTCAAGCAAGACAGGGTTTCCTTGTGGAAACCAGTAGTGGGCAGGTGATGAGATGCCTTCGGAGGAGTCAGCACTTGTGGTGGGGCAGGGCAGGTCCCCTCTGGCTACCTTTGCTTAGAGTCTCTGGGCCCATCTCTCCCCGAGTCTCTGTGGCCTGGAATGAGTCACAGGGAGTGACATGTGTTGGAGCATAGCTGGGGGCTTTGGGCCAAAGACCAAGTTGTTGGAGTCCAGGGAGGTTTGGCAAGCATCCCTGGGCACCAGGCCAACTTGGAGGCACCGCCCCTGAGCTACTGGGCTCCCCTCTAGGTGCTGCTGGATGAAGCTTCTAGCAGGCAGGAGATTTCTGCAAGTCATAGGCCTGAGAGCCTGCCATTGCCCAGGTCGGCCTCAGCAGGTGCTCCCAAGGCAACCACCCAGACAGGAGGCTGTTGCAGTTGTGTGTTTGCAGATTGCTGGCAGGCCCAGGCCAAGGCTGCCTGGGTCCCCCCAGCCTTTGGTTGGATGAAGGTGGGTGGGCTGGCCCACTTTCTCCAAGAACCATGAGCCCAACACCTGTTCTGCCAGTTCTGTTGTGGTGTAGGCCAGGTCCAGGCTTCTCCCCATTGTGTGGGCCTTGCAGGTTGAGTTGTATTGGGGAGGTTCCTGGGGATCTAGCCTTAGGCCCGAAGCAGCTGTCCAGGCAGACCGGCCTAGCCACATGGGGACAGCCGGGAGCCCAGGCTGCCTGCTCTGTGGGGTTATTGACATCCCTTGTATTTGACCCAGGCCATACCATAGGACCACCTGGAGAGCTTTTAAAAGATAATCAAGCTCAGATCCCACCTGGGATCAGATGTATCTGCGCTTCCTAAAGTTTCCTAATGGAAAGTTTTTTTCTGACACACAGTGGTATCAAACACCAGGATTGCGCTCATGGCTCCACAAAGCCCTGCTGCACTCTGAGCACAGGGCCTGACATGCAAGGGACTGAGCCGTTGTGGGGCTTCCCTTGGGTTGGGAGGGCCTGGCTGGGCCCAGGGCCGGCGGCCTCCATACCAGACATGCTGATAAGCTCCTTGTCCCTTCTCCTAGGTCACCTCCGTGAAGCCCCCTCCCCGCTTATGATACATTCCCCCCAGATGCCACAGTTCCAGAGTCTGACCCATCAGTCACCACCCCAGCAAAACGTCCAGCCTAAGAAGCAGGTAAAGGGCAGGGCTGGGCCACAGTCCCCAGGGATGGGCGTAGGCTGGGGCCAGGGGCGCCCATCCACCTCACCAGCTGCCATGCCTGTGCCGTCCCAGGAGCTACGTGCAGCCTCCGTGGTCCAGCCCCAGCCCCTGGTGGTGGTGAAGGAGGAGAAGATCCACTCACCCATCATCCGCAGTGAGCCCTTCAGCCCCTCGCTGCGGCCAGAACCCCCCAAGCACCCAGAGAGCATCAAGGCCCCCGTCCACCTGCCCCAGCGTGAGTGCCCTCTCCAATCCCAGCTGAGGTTGAGGCCCCCAGGCCTGCACTGGATGTGAGCTTCCTGTGGGCCGGTCAACCGTGCCCCACTGAGGTGGGTTGGGCCCAGGCCCATGGGCTATTTGTGTTCCAGGGCCTGAGATGAAGCCCGTGGATGTCGGGAGGCCTGTGATTCGGCCCCCTGAGCAGAATGCACCCCCACCGGGGGCCGCTGACAAGGACAAACAGAAACAGGAGCCGAAGACGCCAGTTGCACCCAAAAAGGTAGGAACAGTGGACCCGTGAGTGCCCCTGACCCCCACCCCAAGGAGATGCCTTGGTAGCTGTGTCCTCAGACTTTGGGCCTCTCTGGAGGAGTCCAGTTGCAGCAGGGTCCCTCACTGGCCCCCTGGTCTCTCTGCCTCGCAGGACCTAAAAATCAAGAATATGGGCTCCTGGGCTAGCCTGGTGCAGAAGCATCCCACCACCCCGTCCTCCACAGCCAAGTCATCAAGTGACAGCTTCGAGCAGTTCCGCCGGGCGGCCCGGGAGAAGGAGGAACGCGAGAAGGCCTTGAAGGCGCAGGCAGAGCACGCAGAGAAGGAGAAGGAGCGGCTCCGGCAGGAGCGCATGAGGTGGGCGCGGGCTCTGGGCAGGTTGTGGGGCTCCCAGGGCTTGCACTCATCCCCACGTGACACGGAGCCCTGCTCTGCTCAGGAGCCGAGAGGATGAAGATGCGCTAGAGCAGGCCCGGCGAGCCCACGAGGAGGCACGCCGGCGCCAGGAGCAGCAGCAGCAGCAGCAGCGACAGGAGCAGCAGCAGCAGCAGCAGCAACAGGCAGCTGCTGTAGCCGCTGCCGCCACTCCCCAGGCCCGGAGCTCCCAGCCCCAGTCCATGCTGGACCAGCAGAGGGAGTTGGCCCGAAAGCAGGAGCAAGAGCGAAGGCGCCGGGAAGCGGTGAGCTGGGGGACTCTGGTGGGCACTGCTGGGCAGAGATCTACCCCTGGAGGAGTTGAGAAAGGGGACCCTGAACCTGGAGTGGGCAGGGAGGCTCTCTCCCCAAGAAGTGGGGTGCAAGCAGAGAGCCATTGGGTGGGTACTCAGGGCAGAGCTCCTTCTTATGTGCGCCATGCTGGCCTCTGGGCCTCAGAGGTGCTCTGGCCCAGTGCAGGGGAGGTTCTGGGGTGTGGGCCCTGAGGGAATAGCCCATGCTGGAGGTCAGGGGTGAGGGTTTGGGAACCACAGCAAGGGCAGGACACTGAGTTTCACTCCCTCCTGCTCTCCTCTCTCCTCCAGATGGCAGCTACCATTGACATGAATTTCCAGAGTGATCTATTGTCAATATTTGAAGAAAATCTTTTCTGAGAGCACCTAGGTGACTTCTGACTTTGATTTCCTGGCAAAACGTTGACTCTCCATAGTGTTAGGGGCAGCAGTGGAGGCAGTAGCAGTGGCAAGGGGGTAACTCCGGGCCTGGCTCTCCTGCATGCTATGCCTGGGGCAGGCCTGATGGGCAGCTGAGGACTGCAGAGCCTATCTGCCTTACAGCCAGCCGGACGTCCCGCCACCCCCACCCCCACCCCGCCCCACAGGACGTCGGCTCAGAGCACGCCTCGCCACGAGCAAGTGCCGGCCAGACCCAAGCCCCAAGTCCTCACGTGTGGGGCAGAGGCCCTTCTCTCTGCCAAATGTCTACACAGTATACACAGGACATCGTTGCTGCCGCCACCGTGACTGGTTTACTGTCCCCAAGAACGTGACGTTTGTGACGTCCTGCCCGCTGGGAGTCCTCCACACCCCAGCTGCCCCTGCCCTCACCCAGGAGACCAGGGCAGGCCTGCAAGAGCTGGAGGTGGCGAGGGCGCTGGCCCACCCCCTTGCTGGCACTGACTTTGCCTTGAACAGACCCCACCCCTCCCTTCCTCTCCCCCCACAAGCCTTTAATCGAGAGCCGCTCTCTGTAAGTGTTCGCTTGTGCAAAAGGGAATAGTGCCGTGGAGGTGTGTGTGTGTCCATGGCAATCTGGAGCGAGGTGACTGTCACACGCGCGTGTGTGGGCCGGCCTCGCCCGGCGAGTGAGGCCACCAACCAAAGTCAGTTCCTTCCCACCTGTGTTTCTGTTCTTTTTTTTTTTTCTATATATATATTTTTTGTTGGATTCTATTTTATTTTTAATTCTCTCTTCTCCAGACACAATGGCACTGCTTATCTCTGAAATGGTGTGATTGTCTCCTCATTGAGCGGCGGCTGCCACCGCGCTGTGGGTAGTGTGTGACCGTGGCTGTACTGTGTAGTGAAACATAGTTGGCATATCTTTGTTTGAAGTTTGTTGGTGACTCCACCAAACTGGTGTAAAAAAACTCAAAAAAAAAAAAAAAACCCCACAAAAAAAAACAAAACAAAACATACAAAACACACAAAAAAACTGCCTATATTTTACTCAGTTTCAAACTTTACTAGTCTATTTTTAATTATAAAACCAGAAAGCCACGTTTTCTTTTCCTTTTTTTTTCTCCCCGCCATTCGTTGGCTGCTTCTTTGTTTTTTAACGTCAAATCTGTTTCTGAGTTGTTGTTGTGGGTTTTGTTTTTTTTTTTTTTTTTTTTACCAGGAGAGGAAGGGCCAGGGGACGTGGTGGGCACAAGGGGCCACAGGCCACAGACTGAGGCAAAAGCTCCCCGCCTGGCGCTTGGCCCTATCGACCGGCTGCCCCTTCCCCCGCTTTTTTTTAATTTTATAATTGGAGCCCTTGGTGAGGTTACGTGTGCCATGAGAACCCACTCTACACCATGACGCTGGTGCCTCAGTGTTGGCCAAACTCTGGAGTCACTGACTGGTTTGACTTTCATACGGTGAATATGCATTTGGTCTGTACTGATCATGGAATAAACACATCTCTCTTTTTTAATGCTGGCGTCTCCCTGACATTTCTTTGTGAACCACCTGTTGGCCTAGGCTAGGCCCAGGGGCCCCCCACACCACCTCTGTACAAGATCTACCGACAGGGGACCACGTGTCCTGTCCCTACTGTCCCTGGGCAGGAGCTGACCCCTATAAGCTGAAGCTGTGTCAGGGAGCCCAAGTACCCATTCTTCCTGTGGACCCTGGCCTAGGTTGGCTTCTTCCAGCAGAACCTGGTCAAACTCCAGACAGTGTTCTTCCCCTTTGCCCTTCCTCCATCTTGGTCCCCCACTCGGCCAGAGGACTTGAGTCACTTCTCCTACCTTGCCTGCCTCTACTGAACTACTTTCGTTTAAGCTCAGGGTTAACCAGTTATTCTTAGATAAGTGTACATCCCCCAAAATAGGATCCTCGCCCCGCACCCCCCCCAAGCACACACACGCACCCATTCCTCCCTGAGAAAGCCTGCCAGGTGGACACCCTGCAGTCTGCCCGTGTACCCATCTGTACACACACGCCCCAGCCACAGGGCAAAGGCAGTACCCAAGAGCGGCCCCCAGGATGTAGGATGAAAGTATGTGATTTATACGTATGCAAAGACACAAAGTGATTGAAACATTTCCAGCACTATTAACCCACATCCCACTTTCTGTTTTTCAACCAGAAAGACCCTGTATCTTGTGTTTGGAATCTGCCAAACCTCAGCTAATGGTGTATGTAGTTCAGGCATTCAGCCAGAGACCTGCCCCACTCCTGCTACGCAATCCTGCCCCCTTTCCCTCCCACAGCACTTCCTCATAAGCCACTGTGCTGGTTCAAGTGTGACTTATATTTTGGTTCCTTGGGGTTTCTTCCATCTCATCCCACCTCCTCATCTTTGTTCTGTGTTTTGTTCAGAAACTTCCCCAGGCCAAGTCTGACTGTTTAGCTGGAGAAATGGTTTTGTCTGCACCTTCCTTCTAAAGATTTAATTCTGCTATGGCCCTTTCCACACCTCCCTGATGGGTGTTTCTCTTAACTGGGTTGTAATTAGAACTTGGATCTACTATTTAATTTCTTTGGCCATTTCCCAGTCTCTCCCACAGTACTAGAAATCTTAGTTCAATACAAGAGTTAGAGGTGTGTACAAGCCCATACTGTACTGTATGCACGGATCGCTTGGCCAATAATTATGTCAGTGAATCTGAGACTTGTATTAAACACCTTAGACATTTGTAGAAGGGAATTCGTAGACTTTTCACTTATATACTAAAGTTTTTTTTTTTGTGCAGTTCTCATTGCAAAAATAAACATTTGTACTGAATATAAAATTATCATCCTGTGACTACTGCTGTCTTTTTGCTTAAGGGTAGAGATTGGGCGGGGTGGGGGGGGGGGCGGTAGCAGGAATGTAGGAGTCAGTGTTCTGTAGCAGCAGCAGAAGGGAGGTCCACAGACACCCACCAGCCATGGCTGGTAAATGCAGCCAGGTTAGAGGACTCAGGAGGGATACCGGGATCATCAAGTGGTTGGAGAACTGATTTGATGGAAAACGTAAATGAAATCAAAGCCATGATACAGGCTAATCATGCAAGAAAAGATGGGTGATAAATGCAAGGCAAACAAACGTTTGTGCAATATAGACGTCTCTTCCGCTCTGAGATGCATTGTTAATGAAGCAGAACCACATAAACCACTATTTCCCTTTAAATAGGGACCTATGGACTTACTTATGGTCCCAGGACAAGTATAATGTTTAGCAGCTTTGAAACTACAAAGGTAAGGTTAACAGTGGTAGGTGTAAGGGAAGGTGGGAGGTGATAAAAAGGGGGTAAAGTTAGAGGAAACCAATAGGAAAACTAACCATGGATACAGCTCCTGCAGTGGTGGTGACAATGAGATAGTCAATGCCCCAAATTGGTAATCAAGAAATAGCCACATAAGCACATGTAGAGATAGCTAAGTGTGCGAAAGAAGAAAGCGAAAATCGTTCCAGCGGCTGCCTCCGGTCGGAAGGAAAGATGGAGCCGAAGACTGCTGCTTTTCTCAACTCCTGGATTGCTGTTGAGCCAGCTGTTAGGCTTTAGGCAAATGACATTAAGTCATTTGCCGAATTTCAGGCTCTTGGTCTATAATACGGGAAGGTAATAATAGTACCTACACTTAATAGGGTTGTTATAAGGGTTAAATGATGAGCGACCTTGAAATGTTCAGCATCTTGGGAGGAAGGTTGCGAAACTGGAGGAGGAAGAAGCTGCCCTCTTCGCCCAGCCCTGCTCTGCTTCCTCTTTCGCCCAGAGCCCCAGTGATGCGACCAGCCCCGTTCTCCGGCGGCCGGGGCGGGCCCTGCCCTCTAGGAGTTGGTCTCCCCGCCTTCTTTGGTCGCCATTGGCTGAGCCTCGACCTCACCAACTGCGGATTGGGTCCCGGGCGGGACCTGTCGCCGGCACATCAATGACCGCCATTGTCCAATCACAGCTGTGCAGGGGCGGGCCGACGCGTCCGCTGGACCAACTGGAGGCCAGCGTGGGGTAGAGGCAGCTGGACCACCGTTGGAACCAGGGCTTGGTGAAGGTGGTGCCAGGTCTCTCGGAGCCAGACCGAGGGGAGGGTCGCGCGCTCCAGGGCGGGGAGCCACCAGAGGGGGGCTGGCGACAGGGGCTCCCGAGGCTTCGTTGGGCCGCGGCGACCGCCCGCGCCTCCCTCCTAACCCCAGGCACGGCACTGCCTGTCCCCCCCTTCCGCTTCCGGGCCCACCTGACCCGCCATATTAGTTCTGACTCCGCCCCTCCGTCTCATTGGCCCGTACCCAGGCCGACTGGCGGCTCAATGGCCCAGCTCTCGCACCGAAGTCATCCAGGCCCAGCCTCGGGCCTTCTTCGCCCAATGTTAGGCCCGCCTTCTCTAGGCTCCACCCTCATTCCCACCCTCCTAAGCCACGCCCCTAACCCATACCTCGCTCCTAGGCCTAGTTGGGCCCACCTTTCCAGCTGGTAGGCCGCACCTACCCTGCATTGCCCCGCCCCTTTGCTCTAGGCTCCGCCCATTTCACCCACTGCACCTCCTGTCTCCCGTTCTTGCAGGACCTGAGCTCCCTCTAGACTTTAGACCCCACCCACACACCCAACTCGGGAGTCCTACTAGGCCCCGTCCCTTTCTTAAGTCCCGCCCAAGCCTTTCTAGGTCCCGCCCACAGCCCTAGCCCCTAGCATCCCTTCTCCCCGAGGCTCCACCCCAACCACACGAGCCTGGTCCTCGCAGGCTCCACCCCCGCACCTCAAGCCTTGCTCCCTGTCACTGTCGCGCCTGGGTGTTTACCTAGCCCTTAGGTGAGTCGTTCGCGGTGGCGGTTTCGGTCTGAGCCGCCCGCCTCTTCTCTCGGTGTGTTCCTCAAACCCCGACAGCACCGGGGAGCCCCAGACCAAAGGCGGCGGGGTCCCCAGCCCGGATCCCGCCTCGCTGCTGCTGCCCGCGTCCCCCGCCCATACACCCCAGACGGCATCGCGGTCGTCCCAGGACGCGACGACATGCCCGAGCTGGTGGTGACGGCGCTGCTGGCGCCGTCGCGCCTCACTCTGAAGCTGCTTCGTGCCTTCATGTGGAGCCTCGTGTTCTCGGCGGCGCTGGTGGCCGCAGCTGTCTATGGCTGCATCGCCCTCACGCACGTGCTGTGCCGGCCCCGACGCGGCTGCTGCGGGCGCCCCCGGCGTACCCCACCCGCCTGCTTGAGCGACCCCACGCTGGGCGAGCACTGCTTCCTGACTCTCAGGGTGAGCATGCGGGGGCGCCGCCGGGGTTTCGAGGATCGAAGAGCCTGTTGTGGGGACGGTGCGGGGGTGGCAAACGGTTGAATACAAGTCTTGGTGTGCACGTGGCCTGGCGGAAGAGGGGTGTTCAAGCCCGGGGAAGAGGAGATTCCCAAGTCTCAGACTGTGCCTTCCCCCAGAGTTCGGGCCTGCGTCTGCACTATGTCTCCGCTGGACAGGGCAACGGGCCCCTCATGCTGTTTCTGCATGGCTTCCCGGAGAACTGGTATGTCTGAGGCCCAGAGGCCAGGGACCCACAGGGCTAGGGGGAGGTGAAGCCCGGACCACCAGGGCACCAAGGAGGCAGGGACAAGGGCTGGGCAGACTGGGGGTGCAAAGTATATAGGGTCTAGATAGGGCACTCGGGGACAGGGGTCTACATGAAGACAGATGGGGACAGGAGGCCCTGAAGGGATGGGATGAAGAAGTATCCATGTTGAGGCTGCCCTGGATCCATGGCGCAGCCCACCTGCTGCAGTTCCCTTCTGGGAAGTTCAGGGCAGGAAGGTGGGGTGGCCCAGGGCCCCTGCTGGGCGTAGGGCAGAGGTGTATTCTGGGGACCCTGACTCAACCTCCCTCCCTGGACCGCTTGACAGGTTCTCCTGGCGCTACCAGCTCCGGGAGTTCCAGAGCCGCTTCCATGTGGTGGCTGTGGACCTGCGGGGATACGGCTCCTCTGATGCACCAAGGGATGTGGACTGTTACACCATCGACCTGCTGATGGCAGACATCCAGGATGTCATTCTGGGCCTGGGTGGGGATGTGCCCCCCCATCCCAGCCCTGGTGTCTGTCACCCCTGCCTCACCTCTTCCTGGCATCTCACTTACACTAGTTCCTCTGACCCCCACCCCCCCGCCCAGGTTATTCCAAGTGCATCCTTGTGGCCCATGACTGGGGTGCACTCCTAGCCTGGAATTTCTCCATCTACTACCCATCCCTGGTGGAGCGGATGGCAGTGGTCAGCGCTGCCCCCATGTCGGTGTACCAAGGTGTGTAGGGGAGTCCGGGATGCTGGGATGTGCCTGTGTGAAGGGGTGTGTGTCTGTGCCCGCACTTCTTTGTCCACCAGTCAACACTGCAGGGGCTGGGGACACAGCGGTGAACCTGGGTCTCTTCCCCCGTGGTGCTCCCAATCTACAATCAGTGACAATACAGTGCTCATATTTTTGTGAGCACTTACAGGTTACAATTGCTTTGACAAGGAGCCTGCATAGAGTAACCTACACAAGCATCCTGAGCTATGAAAGTGTTATTATCCCCATGGTCCAGATGGGGAAGCAGAGGAGAGAGAGGTTAATTTGCTTTCTTCTGGCAGGGAAGACATAGATAGCTAAGCAACTACAATAGCATGAGATGCCATCTCTGGCTACCCACTGTCCATCACATCACCTGATTTGAATTCCCAGAGTTGTAGTCATAGCTGTATGATCTCTTTCTCTTTCTTTCTTTTTCTTTCTTTTTTTTTTTTTTTTGGTGGTGTTCTTTTCTGTCCCCGTCTCCAGCTTCCTGAGGGCAAGGGAGTTTTGTCTGTTCCATTCACTGCTGTGTCTCCAGAGTCTAGAACAGGGCCTGGTACACAGTAGGTGCTCAATAAGTGTTTGCTGAATGAAGCAGGGGAAATGCATCCAGGCCTGGGCGGGGGAAGCACGCCAGTGGCTGTGGGGGCTCCCGGGAGCTGTGGAGGAAAGTGCCCCCATTCTGTGGGTACAGTGACCACTTGTCAGAGAGGCAAGCTGGTGCCTGGGCCAAGAGGAGCGTCCAGTGTCCTCACAGGCTCAGGCCGGTAGCAGTGGCATTCCTGAGTGTTGGCATATCTGTGTGCATGACCTGGGTATGGGTAGAGTGCAGAGGTGTGGGGCCACCCGAGAGCCAGGCCTCATGCCTGCCTTCCCTTCCCCCCAGACTACTCTTTGCGCCACATGGGCCAGTTCTTCCGTTCCAACTACATATTCCTGTTCCAGCTTCCCTGGCTTCCCGAGAAGTTGCTGTCCATGTCTGACTTCCAGGTGCAGTAGGGTGAAGGCCCAGGGCTGGGTGGAGGGTCGTGGGTGGGACTGAAGGCAGCGTCCTGCTGTGTGCCCAGATCCTGAAGACCACCCTCACCCACCACAAGAGGGGCATCCCACATTTGACCCCCAACGAGCTCGAGGCCTTCCTTTATGGCTTCTCACAGCCTGGTGGCCTCACTGGGCCCCTCAACTACTACCGAAACCTCTTCAGGTAAGGCCAGACCCAGGGCAGAAGCTCAGGAGAGTTCTGGGGGTGCGGGTGGGGGCAGTCGTCCTTCTGCCTGCCTGTCTGTCTTGATCACAGGACCTTCCCCCTGGAGCCCCAGGAGCTGGCCACACCCACCCTGCTGCTGTGGGGGGAGAAGGACCCCTATTTTGAGCAGGGGCTGGTGGGGGCCATCAGCAGCCGTTTTGTGCCAGGCCGGCTGGAAGCCCACATCCTGCCAGGCATGGGGCACTGGATCCCCCAGAGCAACCCTGAGGAAATGCACCAGTACATGTGGCCCTTCTTGCAAGACCTGCTGGACTAGCGGCGCTCGCTCACTGGCTTGCACGCACCCGGGCGTTCTCACAGTGTATCTACACGGGTGAACTTCTGATGCACACAGGTGTGGAGCTCCTAGATTGCACACAAGTGCATCTGTGGGTGCCCTCAGGCACACCATCCCCATATGCTCACGCACAGTCATGAGTGTATGCATGTGTGAGCAAGCACTTTGACCCCAGGAACCAGGTACGCCTCTGTGTGGAGCTGGATGCTGAGTGTCCCATCTCTCCCCTCCATGAGGCCCCACTCTTCTCACCAAAGGCAGTGCCCAGAGTTGCATAGACCATGAACTCTGACCTGGCTTCCACCTCCAGTCTGAGTCTTCAGCTAAATACTGCTCTGTCCAGTATAGTACTGGTAGCCACGACTGGTTATGTCAATTTAAATGCCAATTAATTAAAATTAAATACGATGAAAAATTCAGTTCCTCAGTCACACTAGCCATATTTCAAGGGCTGAATTGAATCAGAGTAGAAAGTTCTGTTGGACAGTGCTGATGAGGGTATTCCTAGCTTAAGAGTAGGGGGCTGGCTCCTGACAGCTCACCAAGGGAGGACCATCATGGGCAGGCAGGTGGATGTCCAGACTCCTCTCCAGCCAGGCCCTGGGCAGCTCCCATGATCTCCCTCCTGGTCATGACTCCAGGCCTTATGAGGTCAAGTTCTCTCGCCACTGCCTGGGAAAGATCCCTGGAAAAACAGCTCTTGGCTCTGTTAGGATATGTGAGATTCTGGACTCGGCACAGGAAGGGACCAGGTCCCTGAATAGCCATCTGGGGTCTGAGGCCTGTCTCTCCAGTTCCCGGAATCTTCTGTTCCAAATTAACCATAGTTGCTGCTGATTCTTTCTGGGGACTCCTGGCTCCAGCCTCCAAGTGAGGGCCATACAAGCTGAAGATGAACCACCCAGCCCCAGGCTGGTCACAGCAGTAACTTCTATCTCCCTAGCATTTTCCTGGCCTCTGGGAACACTGTCATGACTTGCAGCAGTGTGATAAATCAGTCTGGGGACCCAGCAGACCTCAGAAATACATTCTCTTATCTCTGGGATGGGCCTGCCTGGCCAAAGCCTGCCTGCTGGTCACCCGCTCTGTCCTCCCTTGTCCCCAACGTAACATCCTTTCACTCATCGTATGTGTCAGGAGCTGTTCTAGGCCCTAGGGATAGGGTGCGAACAAGGGCAAAGCCCCCATTCTGGAATTAACTGAGAAGAGGCAGAGAGAGCTATGCAGGTGTGTGACAGGGCTCAGGAAAGGCTTCCCTACCTGGGGTACAGACCTTTCAGGGAGTGGGAAGCAGTAAATAGGAAGGTCAGAGGCTGGAATAAGCTTGGGCTACTGGAGTAACAGCGGGGAGATTAGTGCCTGCTGCAGCAGAGTGAGAGGGGGAGGCGTGTGGAAGAAGAGGCCACAGCCAGACCGCCAGGGGCTTCGAAGAGTTTGGATTTGATTCTCAAGGGAAGCCAGGGAGGGTTTTCAGCAGGGGAGGGACATGGTTTGCATTTTGAGAAGCTCCCTGTAGCGGCTGAACAGTCCCACGCAAGAGCGAGAGTGAGGAGACAGGCTCAGGGCTGCGCACAGCTTCAGGACCGGACGGTCCAACAGCCCTGACAAGAGCCGGAACCCCCAGGGCCCTACCCATCCCGCCCCCCGCCAGGGTGGGAGCAGTGCCCCTCTGGGGCCGGGGAAATGGGCGAGAGGAGGCGGGAACCCGGGACCTCAGCTTGGGGCGAAGGTTTGGGGCGAGGAGGCCTGCGTGCAGGATGAGGACCGTGCGTCCAGCGGGGGCGGTGGGTCTGGTGACCGTTGCCAGGGTGACGGGGAAAGGGCTGATGGTTAACCGGAATGGGTAGCAGTTGTCTGGGTGACCGAAGAGGCCCAGGAGAGGGCTGACGGGAGGCCTCGGACAGTTGCCGGGGTGACAGGGTCCGCTGACGGTTGCCAGGGTAACGAGAAGGCGCCGTCTTCCTCCGCTGCTGCTGGCGGGAGAAAGGCGGTGTGGTGGGGAGGGGAGAAAAGCGATCGCGTTGATTGGGCAGGGTCCTGGAAAATGAGCCAATAGCGACTAGTGGCTCGGCCGAAACCCGCCTCTCCCAGCCTGAGCCAATCCGGGAGCGTCTTTCTTAGAGCCAAGGGCTCAGAGACCTCATCACTTCATGAGGGAGCTGGCCCCCGGAGGGTTTGGACTCTGTCTGAGGCCCCTTCCAGGCTCAGCCTCTCCCTCTCCCTCTTCCTTCTCTGAGGTCCCGCCTCCAGATCACCTTACATCCTTTACTCACTCATCATTCATTCATCCGCTCACCCACTCATTTACCTGTCCTCGCTACCAGCTGTAATCCGTGGCCCCGCACCAGAGGAGGGACGGGGGAGACAAAGCCGGGCAGACTCTCCCAGCCCTAGGTGGAATGCGGGCCGGGGGGTGAGGGGTGGGGCACCTACCTGGAGGAGGGCAGGGAAGGCCTTAGAGCTGACTCCTGCAAGAATGTGCTCCAATCCACAGAAGCCTCCCATGCACGGGTGATTTAGCGTTTCTGTGAGACTGGGAGGAATGTTTGGGATAGGAAGACATGGGATTACAAAGGGCTTCGAATGCCAGGCCAGGAGCTTGCTCCCAGTGTGGTGGGGACCGCAGGGGAGGGTCCCGGACAGATCTGTGTGTCTGGAATATTACTTCGGGGTTGGTGAGGGGGCAGGACCAGGGACGGAAGATTGAGGGTGGGGAGGCCTGGAAGGAGGATGGGCATGGTCCAGGCAGTAGAGGATGAGGTCTAAGTCCAGGCACTTGGGGGAGGAGCAGATATGCAGGGAAAGCCAGAAGCAGGTTTTGGGGCATGTTCAGCCTGAGGGGGCTGGACCCCTGAGGCAGGGACCTAGAAGCACCTTTGTCTTTAATGGGTTAAAGACAAAGATGACCGAGCAAGCATCCATGTACCGTGGGGTAGAAGGGCACTGAAGCTGGGAGAGAGAATGAAGTCTCCCCAGAAGAAAGTGGAGAACAAGACTGGAGACTGAGCCCTGGAGGCCCCCAACATCTAAGGGACAGGCAGAGGAGAGAAACCAAAGAGGTAGGAGGGGAAGCAGGTAAGCATGATGCCTCAGCAGGGGGGGCGGGGGGGAGGTCAGGAGAAGGGGCATAGCCCATGGTGTCAAAAGCTGCTGAGAGATTGAGCCATGCAGATCATGAGGGCGGAAACCTGAGAGTGGGGGCTGAGGACAGAGGGCTTGGATGCTCTGAATGTGGTTAAGCAGGGATGGGAGGGAAGAGTGGGGACCCCAGTCAGGATCCTGGAGGGAACAACTGGCACATTCAAATGGGACAATTTGAGGCAGGTTTGCTTCAGGGACCATATACAGCAGGCAGGGTTTGGGGAAACCAACAGGGGTTTGTGCAGCACCCCCAGCGAGCACCCCTGGAGAGCCATTACCATCTCCAGATCCCCCTGACCTGACGGGGAAAGGGGAAGGAAGGATGTTAGCAGAACTCAGGGAGAGGTTTGTGTGGACTATGTGGACAGGGCCTTTGGTCAAGCAACACAGTCAGCCGAGGTGGTGACCCTACAGGGAAAGATACAGGAGAATTAATATCTTGTTCTCTCCTCCCCCCCACCCCCACTTCATCTCTGCCAGTGCCTCCTATTGGCCAAACCCACCTGGAAGCCCGAGGACAAGGATGTCCGTTGATACAGTCTGTAGAGGTCAGCCTCTTGGGGCATAGAGCAGAGTGGAGAAGGGGAAGAACGGAGGGAGCAGTGCGGGGGGGAGATGCAGGGGAGAGAGACAGGAGCTTGGGGAAGGGCTGTGTGGGTGTGAGATGAGCGTTTGCTGCAGATTTCACTTTGTCACAGAAGAGACCTCAACCTCTGGCCACAGGAGGAGGTAATGAAAAGCCCTAGGAAGGTGCTCCCCTTCTCTGAAGCAGGAGGAAAGGTGGGAGGACAAGTGCCACACCTGCAGGAAGGAAGGAAGACAAGTTTCAGCAGCCAGGGAGGCAAGGAGGCAGTTAAAGGACATTGGGGTGTCATAGTTCAGAGGTGAGCTGGAGGAGGTGGGGTCCTGGGTGAGGCCATGGATGAGGAAGGCTGGAGTGGTCTGAGCCCAAAGCCCATGAGGCCAAGAACTCCATTGGATGTCCTGCCCAGTGGAGGGTCTTAAGGCAGGGAAACCACTGCCTCCACCCCAGAAGGGGTGGGGTACGGCCTCCCTGCTTCCCCTGCCCAGAGCGGCAGAACCAGTAGGTGCTTGATAACAGTTAAGTTCCCTTCTTTTCATTCCCCTTTCTTCCACATTCAGCCCTCACATCCACTCCTCCTCTAGGAAGCCCCACCAGCCCCCATCCCTTCCTCTGACTGAGCTCTGATCTAACGGAGGCCAGACATGTCTGTGTCCAGACAGGGACATCTCAAAGGCTGGCTCTGAGCAGGTTCGGGTCCCAGCTCCTGGGTCCTGCTCTTCCCCCGAGATGTGCTGGGTATATTCATTCATTCAACTGACAATTATTTTACCTACTATGTGCCAGGCTCTGTGCTAGACATTGGGGATTCAGTAGTCAGCAAGACAGAGGCCCACAGAGCTCAGAATGACGTGGGAGCCAGGTAGGGTCACATGGAGTGGTCGGAGTTGAAACGGAAGAGGCCGTAGGAGCCAGAGGAGACCATGGGAAACTGCAGGGAAGGTTCCCTGGGAGAAGAAATGGCAGTGTTATTTTTTCCAGCCTCGATCACATCAGCTTCCCCCTGCTAAAACCCTTCAGTGGTGTCCACTGTACTTTTCATACAACCCCAGACCCTTTGGCCCCTTGGAACTTGGCCCCCATCAGCTTCCCTGAGCTCCCTCCCCTTGCTCACTCTGCACCCAGCATCCTGGCCTCGTTGCTGTTCTTCTTTTCTACCCACCCCTTTCTCCTCTGGGCCTTTGCACTTGCTGTTCCCTCTGCCTGGAACACGCTTCCAGGCTGTTTGCCTCGCTGGCTTGTTCTCCTCCTTCAGATCTTAGTTCTAATGTCCCCTCGTCAGCGAGGCCTATCCTGACCCCCTAGAGCTGAAATCTCTTCATTTCTCATGCACATTCTATAGTTCTTATTTGTTTGTCTTCTTGTTACTTGTTTGCCTCCCCTATCAGAGGCAAAAACCTCTGTCTTTGTCACCTCTACCTATCATAGGGCCTGGCACCAAGTAGTTAACTACTCAGTATACGTTTGTCAAATGACTGAATGAAGGTGAGAAGAGCTGGAGGGTCAGAGTGAGCCGTCAGGTGAATGGAGTCTCCCGAATATGAGAAAGGTGTTCCTGGCAGTGGGCACAGCCTGTGCAAAAACCGGGAAGCCTGGGAGACAGGGAAGGGGAACTGGCAAGGTGAGGAGGGTGTCACTCTGGGCAGCGGGGAGCCAGGGAGGCAGTGGCCTTGAGCCACTTGAGCATGAGAGAGCCCCAGGGAGGCAGTGGCCAGGATAGCTGGCTGGGTCTGCAGCCCACAACCCCTGGGATCCAGCCTTCCCACTGTTGCCCAGGCCCCATACCCACCAGCTCTCTCTCCTGCTGGTTCTTGTTGGGCTCCCATGGCCCACTGCCTGGGTGTGACAGCCTGGCCCCAGCTTCCATGTGTAGAGGACAGGACTGTGGTCCCAAGAGGATAAGCCAAGGGCACGTTCTCAGGTTCCCGGTCAGTGGGCCTGGGCCCAGCAGCTGTGTCTTGGCTTGGCCCCAGGACCCGCATCCCTGGGGACTGAGCTCATTGAGGAGAAATGCAGTCCCTGGCCAAGGCAGCCGGCAGGGGCAGGGGAGACGGCTCAAGCCCACCCCTACCCCCACCACGTTGGGAACTGGGCAGCTGTCTGCTGCAAAGCCGTGGGAATAATTGCTCCGACTGTCCTGTCCCTCAAGGATCCAGACACCTTGGGCTATTCCGGCCACCGTGGCTGGAGGGCGGCAGAAACCTGGAGAGGGGACGCTCACCTTCTGCCTTGCTGAGTGGGTGCCCTCAGAGTTCGGAGGCTTCAGAAAGGGACTGACACCAGTAGGGTATCTTCCTTTTGTCCCCATTCCCCCCATGCTGTACTCACCATTACTGCTCCCTCTCTGTCTCTGTCTGCCACAGACCAGGGGCCATTGGATCAACAGGGTAGCAGACTTTGGACTTCCTGCCTAGCAAAATGTGTGTCCAGGTTCTTGTTTGCTCCTTGTGACAGGGAGATCAGCACCTATTAGAGCATCTCTTCCAGCACAAAGTCCTTTCTCAGATGGGTCAGGGGAGGAGCTACCCCCCACTGCTGAAGACCCTATCTTTGCCCCCTGGACCCCTAGTCTCTGGACCCCCAGATCCCTAGAATGGTACTGAAGAGAGTGGTCTGGGCCCCCAGTGGTGGCTCTTCTGGGCTAAGCATCCCAACTCCTTCAGCCACTTCTGGAGTCACCAAACTCTCCCATGTTGCCCCCTTAGTGCCCACCTCATGCTGGGTGATGCCTGGCGCCTCGGGAGCCCCCAGTATAGAGGAGCAAAGAAAGAGCAGGATACAGGCACCCCCAGCCCCCTGTGGACAAGGCCGAGCGGTAGGGCAAGAGGGCACTAGGAGAGCTGGTGGTGGGGAGCAGAGAGGGCTTCCTGGAACTGGAATCTTGAAGAATAGGAGTTCATCAGGAATGGAGGACGGATAGGCATGCTAGAAAGAGGGACCAGCATGGAGAAAACAGTGGCATGTGCAGGAAGTAGTAGAGCATTCCCTATAACTAGAAGGAAATGCATTTTTATTTATTTATTTATTTTTGGCCACGCTGCGTGGCATGTAGGATCTCAGTTCCCTGACCAGGGATTGAACCCGGGCCACGGCAGTGAAAGCCTGGAATTTGGGACTTCCCTGGTGGTCCAGTGGCTAAGACTCCAGGCTCCCAATGCAGGGGGCCCAGGTTCGATCCCTGGTCTGGGAACTAGATCCCACATGCCACAACTAAGAGTCTGCATGCCACAGCGAAGATCTAGCATGCGGCAACGAAGATCCTGCGTGCTGCAACGAAGACCCGGCGCAGCCAAATAAATAAATATTTTTTAAAAAGGAAGAAAGAAAGGCTGGAATCCTAACCACTAGGACACAGGGGAACTCCTATGAAATGCATTTTTAAAGAGAATACATCTGCTGTGAGTTCCTGCTTGGGGAGGAAGCAATGCAAAAGGGTCCTTCTAACTAGCTGGGTGTCCCAGGCAGAAACCTGAGCAAAGGCCATGAGAGTGCAAAGCCTGCTGGGTGAAGATGGAGTTTGCCTCAGTGTGATGATGAAGGGGACAGGAGGGGCTGGAGAGGGGCTGAAGGCTCTGAAAGCAGGGCTGGGGGGCTTGGATTTCCTCCTGGGGTGACGGGCATGGGAAGGACTTAGGCGGCACCTGCCCCATGGGCCTGTTGACTCAGCACACTCACAGTGAGTAAGCCCTTCTTATTGTGCAACTCTTGTCCTTTTCTCTGCCCAGTCCCCACCCCCATTCCCACCCCTCTCACTCCACGTGGCCTGGAGTCACTCAGACTTGGGTTCAAATCTTAGCTCTTCCTCTAGAAAGCCTTCAGCAAGTCACCATAAGATGGGCAGATACCCACCCCCATGGGGGCTGACCCATAAGATGGGTGGATAGCTCTCCTCCCAGATGGAGGTTGCACTCATAAGTTGAGAGTGGCAGGACATCCTCAGTTCCTGTCCCCTGTGGCTGGGCTATCTGCCAGCCTCAGCAGGGCTGGGGGTCATCTCCCATACTGGGCCCGGTCAGTTGTGACTGTCTCCCACCTTGGTGCCCCATGCTTAGGCCCAGTGTTTAGCTGCCTCATGGGCGACGCTCAGGCTCCTCGGTTTCAGCACCTCACCCCCAACCCATTCCTCCCTGCAGCCTCATCACCGAGCCAAATACTTACAGGTCAGCCTGGCCTCTTTCTCCTCCTCCTCCTCCTCAGGGCCAGCCCGAGCCCTGAGCTGCCCACTCTCCCCTCCCTCCCGACTTGACTCTGCCCCCTCCTCTGGGTGCAGACCTGTCTCTGCTGGGATGTCTTTCTTCCAGTTCTGGGCTGAGCCCCTCTGAACCCTTCTCAGTGACGCCCTCCCTGGGGGAGGAAACTGTATCCCCAGCCTCTGGAACAAAGCCGGACATAGAGCTGGAGCTTTATATTTATTTGTTGAATAAATGAATGAATGAATAAGTAACCCCCCCTCCCCCAGCAGAGCCCTCACCGACCCCTCTGCATGCCCTCCCCAGATTCGTCCCTCCCTCTGGCCCAGCCCTTAAGCCCACAGTGCTGGGGGTGTCTGTGTCTGGTTTTTTCTTCCCCAGACTGAGAGCTTCTCTAGGGCTGGGCATGGGGCCTTTCTGGGGCCCCCATTCTTGCCACAGGGACAGAGCCCACTGCAGAGTGGCTTTGCAGTATGACTGATTTTGGAGAAGACAGTTTGATCAAATTGAGCAAGACTGGCAAAGTTGTGTAGGGTATGGGGTGGGGCTGGGGGGTGGGTTGGACATTTGGGGTTCACACAGGGTAGTGAGGAGGAAGGGGTTGCTTTCAGGGAGGGCTGAGAGTAAGAAGGGTTGTGGGTGTTTGGTAGCACACGTGACTCCTAGCCTGTGTCTGAGGTCCGAGGCTGCAAAAATCGCCTAAGGCTCAAGGTCTGGCGGGGCCTGAGTTTAGAGTTTGTGAGTGTTTCAGATTTTAAGTCCCCAGGAAGCTCTGTGCATGCCTCTGCATTTGTGCATCCTGGCTGTGTGTTCATGAGCCTTGCAGGACGTGCCTGGCTTCAGTTTCGGGGTGTCGGGGGTGGGGGAGTATCTGTGTTTGCGTCTTGGCTCTGTGTGTGTCTCCCGCTCTGGATGGGTGTTGGGGAGCAGGGGTGATGTTCAGGAGGCTGGGTGTGTCTGTCACGCTGTTTGGGCCCGCGTCTCACCGCAGAGCTGGCCTGAGTTTCCAAGAGGGTCTTCGGGTCCCAGGCTGTGTGGGTGGAGGGTGGGCAGGGACCCCGGGAGGCCAGGCCGGGGGCGGGGGAGCTCAGGGCTGGCCCCGGGGCGGAGCGAGCCGCCCAGGGCTGGGGGCGGGGCTGTCCGGCAGTCTCACTTCAGCGAAGTTGGCGGCGCGGAGGCTGGCCCCGGACGCGCCAGGAGCCCAGGGAAGGAGGGAGGAGGGAGGAGGGAGGAGGAAGGGTCGCGGCCGGCCGCCATGGGGCCGGGGCCCCGGGGCCGCCGCCGCCGTCGCCTGATGTCGCCGCCGCCACCCCTGCCGTCCGTGCGGACGCTGCCCTTATTGCTACTGCTAGCGGGGCCGGGGGCTGCAGGTGAGGGGCCGGGACCTGGCGGGCGGGATGGGGTGAGTGGGTGGGGGAAGGGTAAGAACGGAGTGCCAGGCCTCCCCGAGACTGGGGCTGGCGGGCCTGGGAACCAAGGACCAGAGAGCAGAGACAGGGAGCTCAGGAGCCCGGGGACTGTGTGGCAGTCCCGGGGGTCAGGGACCCAGAATTGGGAGTGGGGGCGAGGTAGGACCCCAGAAGCCCGAGGAACTGGGGCCCAGGGGAGATCTGAGCTGGGAATGAAGGGACACAGGAGCCCAGGACTGGGAGCTCGAGGTGCGGGGATCAAGATTGGCGCGGGGGGTGGTGGTGCGGGGGCGTGGGTAACCAAGAATCTGGGGCTCTCTCACAACCTACGCCCGTCTGGAGTCCTGGGAAGGTCACGATTGGAACCCAAGTACCCCCACGTCGGGGACCCCTCACACAAAAGCCCCCCACCCTACTCCGAGCAGGGCTGGCCGGGCGGGGGGCGGGGAGGTGGCGCGAAGTTCTCGGAGCTCTAAACTCGGAGAAAACTTCCCAGGCCGGAGCGCGGCAAGACCCGGACCCGGACCCAGAGCTGGAGCTGGATCCAGAGCTGCGCCCGCGCCCCTTCCCCCGCCCGCGGCCCCGCTCCCGCCCCTGGCTGCCAGGACCGGACGGCCCCGGGACCCCGTCCCCGCCTTGGGAAGGGAGGGGAGGGCAGGGGGCGCGAGCCCACGTGCTCCTCTCCGGCTCCGGCGCCCCCTCCCCGCAGCCCGAGCCCCTACCCAGCCTGCCGGGGGACCCCGCCCCTCCCCCTCCCCACTCTCCCCTCCCCCGCCCGGGACAATGGCCGCGCCGTCTAGACACCCCCTCCCCCCGGCCAGCCTCGCGCTTTCTTTGCCAGACAAAGCGGGACAGCGGCGGGGCCCGGGCCGGGGCTGCAGGGGTGCACCCCGTAAAGGGAGGCCTGGCCGGCAGGGAAGGGATGCGGGCCGAGTAGCCCTGGCCCTGGGTCTCTGGACCCTGACGGTGGGGCTCAGCACTGGGAGGGGTGGGGGCTGCGGGAGGAAATGGGCCTCCCCAGCTCAGCCCCGGGGTCGATGGGGCAGGACCAGGCAGGAGCAGCCGCCCCCGCGAGGCCAGCGCACACCCACATGGCCTGTCACACATTCACAGGACACACAGTCTTGGGTCGCACATGCAGAGATGCGGACGTGCGCGTGCGCACACACGCACAGAGTACACCGGCAGAGGAATACACCCAGCTCACACAAGGCACAGACATACACAGCTCACATGGGTTCACACTCGCATGCACATACAGTGACATATGTTCACACATACCCTGCACCACCAGCCCAAGACCTCACACACACTGCCTGCACACACTCAGATGCACATAGATGGAAGGACATGCCTACACCCAGCTCACACATGCAGACAGACGGGCACATCCAACCCATACACAGACACACCCAGGCACACAGAGGTCACACACAGACACACAGCTATATACCCAGATACATAGTTCACATACATGGACACACAAAAAGTTTCAGTCTATAATCCTCTACATCCATGCAGGTCACGCAAACACACATGTGGCTCACAGGGCCCACAGCTCAGCAGGGCCCACGGCTTGTGTCATGTGGCCCCCAGTGTGAGTTCGCAAACACCCACGGGCTCCTGTCTGGGTAATAGTGTCCTGTCTGCTTGTCCCTTGAGGAAGGGGACAGAAGCCCTGTTTGGTGCATTCCCATGTCCAGCTTAATTTGTTCTATCTCTCCCTTTTTAATCTGTCTCTGTCCATCTCTATCTCCTTCTCTCTGCCTGCCTGCTTCTAGTTTCCTCTTTTATGTCTGTCTCTGTTTTTCTAATTTTCCTCTTCCTCTCCCTTTCTCTCTCTCTCTCTCATACATGCATACACAGGCACACATGCACACAGCAGCCCCACACCTGCTGGCACACACAATTCTCCACTAGCTCACACCCCGCCACGCCCCTGACCCATCTGACAGGACAGTTCGACTGTGCCACACCCCAGAGGGACACAGCCCTCAGGGATGGCGACGCTGGACAGGGCAGCCCACATCTTGTGCTGGCTGCCCCTCCCTTCAATACAAACCCTATCCCTGCAACACCCAATGCTGGAGGCACATGGAGTACATGCCTTGGCATCTCTCCCCAGACCTAGCACACAGGCCTGCCCAGCTGGAGTAGATGCCCAACATCAGCGGAAGGAAGACCCATATGCCCCTAGGAATCCCCGCCACTGCCCCCTCCACAACCCCAGGATCTGGGCACACAGTCCCAGACCTCCCTTCAACACTCAGCAGCACCCTCACTTCCTGCCTTAGCACCCCCCCCTCCGCATTCTGGCAGCTTCTGAGCGCCCACATCTGGCATAAGTCGGCCCCTCCTCCTGCCCACCCCTGCCTTGTGGTTCCCAGGGCCCGAGCTGGCAGGGACAGCTGCAGCCCTAACAGCTGGGGCCAGGGTGGGGGGCCGTGGGAACTGTGGATGGGGGGCTCCCAGCACTCGCAGAGACGCCCCCAGCCTGGCGCAGCTGTTGCCTGGGGGAGGAAAGGAGGGAGTCTCACTCTGGGCTGGGGTTCCTGGGTGCCTTCCTGACACCCCCACCTTCCTTCACCCCTACCCAGCGCCCTCTTGCCTGGATGGAAGCCCGTGTGTGAATGGAGGTCGCTGCACCCAGCTGCCCTCCCGGGAGGCTGCCTGCCTGTGAGTGCCTGGCTCTGAGCCATGAGTGGGCCCTGTCCGGGGAGGCGGTCTGTCTTCTCCCCCTGCCTCTGTGTTCATCACAGAGGCTTCTACCACTTCCTACATGTGTGTGGCTTGGGCAACCCCTTGTTTCCCCACTGAATGCAGCAGAGTTAGGAGCAGAGGCTCTGGAGTCTGCCTGGCCTGGGTTCAAATCCCATATCATGTTGCCGATGGCCTGAGACTTTAAAACTCTTTAAGCCCCAGTGTCCCAGTCTTAAAAATGGGCCCATCTAGAAAAAAAAAAAAATGGGCCCATCAACGCCAACTTCACAGAATTCTCTGCTGCCTGAGGTCTTGTGTGAATCCCCTGATGGACAGGTAGTTACTCAATCAACAAATTTTCAGGCACTAGTGATAGTGGCTTGGTAGTAGTGGGTACAGCATCTGCACATTCCCACATCTCAAGATTTAGTGGTGGGGACACAAGAGCCCTGATCTGCCACTTTCTTGCTGTGTGACCTTGAGTGAGTCACTTCCCCTCCCTCAACCTCACTGATCTGTGACACAGGGTGCTTCTCCTTGGCTTGTGACCAGAAGGGGCCCCCAAAATGCAATGTTGGATAATGCAAGGAAAGACAGAGGATTGCGGGAGCAGGGCAGGGCCGGGCCTGGGATATTGCTGAGCAGAGGCAGACGGAACTCAGTTTGAATTCTGGCCTCAAAGCAAGTGCTTTGAGCTCTCTGTGCCTTAGTTTTTGCATCTGGAAAATGGGGCAATAATAGTTCCCTCCTTTATGGGGCTGACTGTAAAGATTGAGACCCTTCCTATGGTGCAATCAGCATAGTGTTGGGCATTCAGTAAATGCTTAATAAATGGGATTATCATTATTAATAATGGTAGGGACACAGGAAATAGGTGCCATAAGGTGGAACCTCTCAAGGTTATGGGGAAATGCTTGGTTCCTTTCTATAATATTATCATTAGTAAAAGCAGCTCACCCACTAGCTGTTGATCGATTCATTAATGTATCCATTTATTCAGCAACATGTGTGCCAGGTCCAAGCTGGGTGGTCTGGGTTGACGTTAGAGCCCCTTTGAAGTTACACACGCACTTTGGAGCACCACTGTGGCTCACCTGGGTGGGGGTCTTAGCCTGGTTGAGCGGGTTCCTCGGGTTGGGACGGTGGGAGTCGGGGGTAAAGTGGGACCTTACCCAGAGCTACTCATCTGGGAGGCGGAGCCGCGTGGCCGGGCGCCTGCGTTTGGAGCTCCGCGCCTGGAATGCTGCCGACAGGTGAATGCGCCCGCGGCTGCCCCGCCCCTCGACAGGTGAATCACCGGCCCACGCGGCGGCCCGGAGCCCGGATCGCCCGGAGTGGAGAGAGCTCAGTTCCCAGACCTGGGCCGTGGGAAGCACTCCCCACGCCCCCCACCCCCAGTCTCCTTCAAGGTTCCAAATTCTCGTGTCCTTTCGGGGTCGCCCCGATCTGTCACCCCTCCATGGATCCCCCAACTCTCCCCTTCAAAGTAGGCTCTCAAACCCTTGTCTCTATCTCTTAGTGCTCGCCTCCCCAGCCAGTCCACCCCGCCAAGTCCGTGCTCCCCCCGCCACACACACACCCCTGCCCCCGCCCGTCTCCCGCATAGCACAGGCGGTTGGGTGGGGCGCGGGCGAAGCTGGAACCAGCCAGACCGGTCGGCAGGGGCGCTGGGCGCAGAGCGTGGGAACCCGCCCGGGGCGCCGGGAGGGGGCCGCGCGGCCACGCCCTGCCTGACGTGGGCGGGGGGCGGTGCGCAGTTCTCGGCGCCCAGAGCAGCACTTCCTCTCCCGGCGAGCAGTCTTGGCTGCCGTCCTTGGCCTGAGGGCCTTGGGAGAGGGCGCTTGGGAGCTGGGTTCTCCCCTTCTTACACCATCTGCACCAGGCCGTGCCCCGACTTGTTTCAGTGGGGGCTGGGGTGAGGGGATCTTGTGGGTGACGCTAAAGGCTGAGTCAGCTACTTAAGTTTAGCCCCGAGCGACCTGCACAAGCCAGAGGAGGAACCGGCGCGAGGGGTGGGTAGCGTCGGGGGACGGGCCTGGACCCTCTTGTCTCTCCAAGCCCCTCCCTCTGACCCCACCGTCTGGAAGTTTCTGGTCTTAAGACCAACCCCCATATTTACCCGCACATTCAAGGTTGCCTTGGTGGGTTTGGAGGGGGCTGCAGGCTGAAGGACTTTCCTCCAACAAGAGGGCGCCCGCGTTGGTGGCCACCTCCTCCTCGCAACGGAAGGAAGGGTAGTTATGTGCCCCCAGGAAAGGAGTTGAGGATTGGTGGGGGTTCTCCTGCCTATGCATGTGAGAGTCCATATTCGTGAATGAGGCTATGGGTTGGTATCTGAGTATTTGCCAGGGCAACACATCGTGTTGGTGTGTCCTTCTGTGTATCTGTGTATATTTTGGGGTCTGTCTGTGTGTGCCTGGGAATCTGAGACTTTGCATTTCCCGTTTCCTCTACTCTTCCCCACACAGCCCCATGACTCCCTCCCTCACTGTGAAAATGTATTTGCCTTTTCCCCACCCCCATCACTATCCTCCTTATCCTGTGTCTTAGTTTCCTGTGGCTACTGTAACAAGTTACCACAAACTGGTTGAAACCGACAGAAATTTATTCTTGCAGTTCTGGAGGCCAGAAGTCTGAAATCAAGGTATTGGCAGTCACAGCCTCTCCAACGGCTTTAGCGGAGAGTCCTTCCTTCCCTCTTCCAGCTTCTAGAACCTCCAGGTGTTCCTCCAGTCTCTTCACACGGCCTTCTCTTTCTCTCAAATCTCCCTTTGCCTTTCACTTGTAAGTAAGGACAGTTGTCACTCAATTTTGGGCCCACCTGGATCACCCAGGGTGACCTCATCTTGACGTCCATCATATAATTACATCACTAATTACATCTCTTTTTCCAAATAAGGTCACAGTCACAGGTACTGGGACATGGACATAACTTTTCTGGGGCCACCACTCAACCCACTACATCTTTCATGGGCCTCATGGCCCTCACCACCGCCCCACCCCGGCATGTTGTTTATTAATTCATTATTTGTATATCTTCTCTTTGCCGGACCTGGCTGTGAACATCAGGAAGGTAGGGACCACTTTAATTGTGTTTGCTGCTGTATTCCTCTTGCTAAGAACTTAGTAGGTGCTCAGGGAATATTTGTTGCATGGATGAATGAGTATGCGTGTGTGTTTGCTTGTGTGTTTCTTGTCTTTCTTGTGCATATCTCTGTGTTTGGGGCCGTCCTGTCCTCACTTTCCCCACCAGGTCATTTCTGCCCACAGGTGCCCACCAGGCTGGGTGGGTGAACGGTGTCAGCTGGAAGACCCCTGCCATTCCGGCCCCTGTGCTGGCCATGGTGTCTGCCAGAGCTCGGTGGTGGCAGGCACCGCCCGGTTCTCCTGCCGCTGCCCCCGTGGCTTCCGAGGTAAGGGAGGGTCTGGAAGGGAGCCCGGGGCAGGCAAGGGTGTGGTCAGCCCCAGGCTCACCCTTTCTGGTTCCGTCCAGGCCCAGACTGCTCCCTGCCAGACCCCTGCCTCAGCAGCCCCTGTGCCCATGGTGCCCGCTGCTCCGTGGGGTCCGATGGCCGCTACGTCTGCTCCTGCCCACCTGGCTACCAGGGCCGCAGCTGCCGAAGCGACGTGGATGAGTGCCGGATGGGCGGACCCTGCCGCCATGGTGGCACCTGTCTCAACACACCTGGCTCCTTCCGCTGCCAGTGCCCAGCTGGCTACACAGGGCCACTGTGTGAGAGCCCCTTGGTGGCCTGTGCCCCCTCGCCGTGCCGTAACGGGGGCACCTGTAGACAGAGTGGCGACCTCACCTATGACTGTGCCTGCCTTCCTGGTGAGGGAGCTGTACCTAAGGGAGGCAGCAGAGGTGGGGGGACAGCAGGCCAGCCTGGCAATGACCATCCTTGCTCCCTCCTCCCATGCTAGGGTTCGAGGGCCAGAACTGTGAAGTGAATGTGGACGACTGTCCAGGGCACCGATGTCTAAATGGGGGGACGTGTGTGGACGGTGTCAACACCTACAACTGCCAGTGCCCTCCTGAGTGGACAGGTGAGCAGTGGGACTAGAGGGAAGACCTTGGGTCGGCATGCACCAGGTGACTAGACTGGTGCATCTGTGTGCCACAGGCCAATTCTGTACGGAGGACGTGGACGAGTGTCAGCTCCAGCCCAACGCTTGCCACAATGGGGGTACTTGCTTCAACACGCTGGGTGGCCACAGCTGTGTGTGTGTCAATGGCTGGACAGGCGAGAGCTGCAGTCAGAATATTGATGACTGTGCCACGGCCGTGTGCTTCCATGGGGCCACCTGCCATGACCGTGTGGCCTCCTTCTACTGTGCCTGCCCCATGGGCAAAACTGGTGAGTGGCTGTTTTCCCTGTAGGCAGCAGGGAGCCATTGATGGTTCTTGAGTAGAGGCAAGGATGGAGTCTGACTTGAGTATTAGAATGATTATGCTGGAAGCTAGATTTGGGGTGAAGGATAAGCCTGGGAGAGGCCTGGGAGGAGGCTGGCAAACAGTCCAGGGCAAAAACCATGGGAATTTAGAGCTAAACTGTGACTGAGAAAGAGAGGGGAAAAAGTCCAAAGGGAAGTGGCAAAGGTCAGAGGAGGTGTTTGGGAGGGGGACTTGGAAATGGAGGGAAGGGTATGTCAGACAGAGGGTACTGCAGAAGCAAAGACTTGATGGTAGGACCCTTTTATAATCAGAAAAAGAATCAGTAGATTTAAAAACAATATGTGGGGCTTCCCTGGTGGCGCAGTGGTTGAGAGTCCGCCTGCCGATGCAGGGGACGCGGGTTCGTGCCCCGGTCCGGGAAGATCCCACATGCCGCGGAGCGGCTGGGCCCGTGAGCCATGGCCGCTGAGCCTGTGCGTCTGGAGCCTGTGCTCCGCAACGGGAGAGGCCACAACAGTGAGAGGCCTGCATACCGCAAACAAACAAACAAACAAACAAACAATATGTGGTTGCTTCCAACTTCAAATGGTTCAGAACAAAAGATAGATAAAGCTTACAATAGTTGAATCTAGGTGGTGGGTATATGAATAAACTTTTTGTATGTTTGAACTTTTCACAATAAATGATTGGGGAGAAATAGCTACTAAATACAATGCTGGTTAGTAAAAACAAAACACAAAACCATATTTGGGGGTGTGGGAGCTTTGGGCAGAGCTGGGGGGCATATCTGCCCTTGACCTCTACCTACTCCTTCCCAGGACTTCTGTGTCATCTGGATGACGCCTGCGTCAGCAACCCCTGTCACGAGGATGCTATCTGCGACACGAACCCGGTGAACGGCAGGGCCATCTGCACCTGTCCACCTGGCTTCACAGGCGGGGCGTGTGACCAGGATGTGGATGAGTGTTCCATTGGTGAGGGGGCGCTGTCTGAGAGTAGGGAAGGAGGGGAGAGGCAGTGGTCAGCTGGCCACACCTACACCCTCTGTGACTCCTCCTGCAGGTGCCAACCCTTGTGAGCACCTGGGCCGGTGCGTGAACACACAGGGCTCATTCCTGTGCCAGTGCGGCCGTGGCTACACTGGTCCGCGTTGCGAGACCGATGTCAACGAGTGCCTCTCCGGCCCCTGCCGCAACCAGGCCACGTGCCTTGACCGTATAGGCCAGTTTACCTGCATCTGCATGGCAGGTGTGTGGTGGGCGGGGCTGGTGCGGGGCCTGAGGTGGGGAGGCGGGGTGAGAAAAGCCTCAGGCTGGGCAGGGGGTGGGGGGAGGGAGCTGGGACTGTGAGGCTGAAGCCTGGGGTGAGGTGGAGGCGGAGCCAGAGCAGGATCTTGTGCAAGGTTGCAGGCATGGTCAAGTGGAGTCGGTGGAACCTCAGATGGGCTGGGAGTGGAGTCTGGACACTATGGGGTGGCAATGACATGAGGGCAGGACCACGGTCTGGAGTGATCAAGGCGGAGCCTGCAGACAGAAATGCACTGATGCCGGGGATGGGATTGAGGCTGGGCACAAGGCTGTGGTGGGCCCTGAGGCTGGGACCTAGGGACAAGACAGAGTCTGAGGACTGGAGAGGGCAAGGGCTGGTCTGAAGGCAAGGCCCATACGGAGTCTCAAAAGCCTTGAACCAGTTGGGGCCACAGCTGAATGAAGGTCCAGCCTGAGTCTAAAAACTGAATCTAGGGTTGGGAGGCAGCAAGGCCAAGGCTCAGGGGAACTGTGTGTTAAGTGGGAAGGGGGTACGTCCCCCGTTGCTCTCCCTTCAGACCGGAAGCTAACCCCCATTGCCCTAATCCCCTTCCCTCTACCCCCAGGCTTCACAGGCACTTATTGTGAGGTGGACATGGACGAGTGTCAGAGCAGCCCGTGTGTCAACGGCGGAGTCTGCAAGGACAGAGTCAATGGCTTCAGCTGCACCTGCCCCTCGGGTGAGGACTCTGGGCCAGGGAACCTGAAAAAGACGAGTCTCTGAAGGGGCAAAGGCTCCAGGATGGGAGCTTATAAGACCATGTTAGTGGTTACCTATCATAACAGAAACCACCTTATGAAAAACATTGGAATTAATTTAAAACTAAGTAAATGGACTCCCCACCCAAACAAGGCAGCTCTGGTGAGGGGTGACTGCTCTGACCCTGTCTGGCCCTCTGTTCCTCCCACACCCCCCACTCCAGGCTTCAGCGGGGCTATGTGTCAGCTGGACGTGGATGAATGCGCCAGCACACCCTGCCGGAATGGAGCCAAGTGCGTGGACCAGCCGGATGGCTATGAGTGCCGCTGCGCAGAGGGTGAGGGAGGGCCAGTGACGAGTTGGCAAGAGTCTGGAGGCGGGGCTAGTGGGGGAAAGGGCCAATAATTACCTTGGGGAAAAGTTGGGGGCAGGGCTGCAGCAAGGCAGGACCTCAGCAGGGCCAATGAAAGAGCCAGGAGGCGGAGCCAATGATGGACACAAGCAGAGGTAAGGCTGGGGGGGAGGCCAAAGGGTCTAGCAGGATAGGTGTGCACTTAACTGGAGGGGTGGGGTCCGACCCCCTACATCCCCAGGCACCTCCCATGTGTCCCCATTTACAGGAGAGGGCGAGGCAAATCAGGGCTGATAGTGTAAGGATTGGAAGCAGGGTCACGCTAGGGGTGGGATTTAACTGCGGTAGGGTCCTGGGCAGGGACGAGGCTTGGAGCTTGTAGCTGGATGGAATGGAGCTACATTCAGGGGCAGGGCCTGAACTGAGCCCGCCTCCTGTTGGCTCGATGGGCCGGGCCTGAGGTAGAGCTGAGCCAGAATTGGGCAGAAGCCACGGCTGTGGGCAGGACCTTGGCCAGTGGGCGGAGCCTGACCCTCTGTCCCCGCAGGCTTCGAGGGCACGGTGTGTGAGCACAACGTGGATGACTGCTCGCCAGACCCTTGCCACCATGGGCGCTGTGTGGATGGCATCGCCAGTTTCTCGTGCGCCTGTGCCCCGGGCTACACCGGCACGCGCTGTGAAAGCCAGGTGGACGAGTGCCGAAGCCAGCCCTGCCGCCACGGTGGCAAATGCCTAGACCTGGTGGACAAATACCTCTGCCGCTGCCCTCCCGGCACCACAGGTGGGGCCGGGGGCTGGGCTGGGGCAGAAACAGTACATCTGGTAGGACACAGAGGGCTCGGGAATGGTGCTCCTGGTAGGGCACAGTGGTGGCAATCCCTGCCATGTTGCCCTTCCCCAGGTGTGAACTGCGAGGTGAACATCGATGACTGTGCTAGCAACCCCTGCACCTTTGGAATCTGCCGGGACAGCATCAACCGCTATGACTGTGTCTGCCAGCCTGGCTTCACAGGTGGGCAAGCGGCTGACGCGGAATGGAGGTCTTTATAGGGTGAGGGTGAAATCACCCATCTTTCTTGGCCAGGTTTTGCCCCTCTCTTTGCACACTCTGGTCCAACGAGGTTGTCCACGCTTTGCCCTGAGACAGTGCTTTCTCTCATTGGCGTGTTGTCCCCATATTAGCTCAAGATTATCCTGGAACATACAGGAAGGTGTTCAGACTCAGGGACTGAGGTGTTTCTGAGTGGGGCCAGGGTAACCCTTGGTGGAAATGAAAGTGATTTCATATAAGTTTGGGGACAAGGCAAGGATGATTTGGAGCAAGGTATCTCTGGGTTGAGGAGGTGGGTATCCTAATTTGCACAAGAGATGTTGTGTTGTGAAGCAAATGAGATTGTCCTTGTCCAAGGGTGTGGCTCTGCTAAATGGGGCAAGGTTGTCCCTCCCCGGTAGGCTCGGCTATCCTCGTTCTGGGACGAGGTTGTCTGCCTGCTCCCCAGGGCCTCTCTGCAACGTGGAGATCAACGAGTGTGCGTCCAGCCCATGCGGTGAGGGGGGCTCCTGCGTGGATGGTGAAAATGGCTTCCAATGCCTCTGCCCACCTGGCTCCCTGCCCCCGCTCTGTCTTCCCCCAAGCCATCCCTGCGCCCAAGAACCCTGCAGTCATGGCGTCTGCCACGACGCGCCTGGAGGGTGAGGCCTCTCCCCAACCCTTGATCCCCACTGCTTCCCTGCCCTCCTGCCAGCCCTGACTGCCTCGCCCTTCAGGTTCCGCTGCGTGTGTGAGCTTGGCTGGAGTGGCCCTCAGTGCAGTCAGAGCCTCGCTCGAGATGCCTGTGAATCCCATCCCTGCTGGGCAGGCGGCACCTGCACCAGTGATGGAACGGGCTTCCGCTGTACCTGTCCCCCTGGTGTCCAGGGTGCGTGTCCCCACTTTCCCTCCCCAGGGCTGCCTTTTTCCTTCTCATTTCCCTTCTGTTCCATTCTTCCTTCCTTCTCTGCATTAATACCCCCCCCCCAACTTTTTTTCCTCTCCCATCCCTACCCAGGAGCTTGGGAAGTGGGTATCAAGGTGGGGACCTTGGGGGGAGATGGGAAAATGGAATCTCTCAAGACTGTCTCACTCTGCCTGCCCACTACAGGCCGTCAGTGTGAGCTGCTGTCCCCCTGCACCCCAAATCCCTGTGAACATGGGGGCTACTGTGAGTCTGCCCCTGGCCAGCTGGCTGTCTGCTCCTGCCCCCCTGGTTGGCAAGGTATATCAGCTGCTTCTTCCTCTTCCTCTCCCTCATCTCCTTTGCAACCTGCCCCATACGGGGTGATGCTGGGGACCCAGAGAGGGAGTCACTTCTGGTCCTGCCTTTTAGGGGAGCTTCCTTCTGAGAAGAAACAGAGCTAGACACAGACACTTGCAGCCGATGTGGTCAGTTCAGAAGAAGAGGAAGGGCTACGGGGTTGGGGAAGCTAGGAATCAGGCTGAGAGTTTTGGGGACAGCCTGGAGGAGCAGACCTCAGTCACAGAATGCATTCACCACCCTCTGAAACAAGGAGAAGGCAGTTCTGGAACAGTGTGTGCAAAATGCCCAGAGGCAAACTGTTCTTGCCTTTGTCCAGCTCAGGCTTCAGGTTCTTCCTGAGAGCCAGGTACCCTCAGACCCTACCCTGCACCTTCTAACCCGCTGTGTTATTTTACTCCCCACCCACAGGCTCACGATGTCAGCAGGACGTGGATGAATGTGCTGGCCCCTCACCCTGTGGTCCCCATGGTACCTGCGCCAACCTGGCAGGGAGTTTCAGCTGTACCTGCCACGAGGGCTATAGTGGCTCTTCCTGTGATCAGGACATCGATGACTGTGACCCCAGTGAGTTCAGGGAAGCTCTTGGTGGGGGGTGCTGACCTAGGGAACAGGTTCATCAAGCCCCTGCATGTGCCTAGCACTGTGTTTTCATTTCATCTCCACAGTTATCTTACTTTCCCCATTTTGCTCATGAAAACTGAGGCCCCAAAGAGGTTAAGTGACTTGCCCAAGGTCATGCAGCAAGTAGAGGGATGAGCTGGGAGAGGACTCTGAAGCCTATATAGATTGCCTCTGGCAGCGAGCAAGTTAGGATTGTGTGTGAAGTATGAGATAACAGGCCCCTAGTGAGTCTCCAGGAGCACTGTTCAATGGATAAATAACGCAAGCCACATATGAATTAAATTTTTTCTAATAGCCACATTAAAAAGTAAACAAAACAAACAAAAACAGGTTTATTTAACCTAATAACATAAAAATATTATCACTTCAGTATAATCAATTTAAAATTATTGAGATATTTTACATTCTTTTGTTTTTCATACTGAGTCTTCACAATCTGAAATCTGGTGTCTGTTTTATGCTTACAGTACGTCTCAAATTGGACCAGCCACATGTCAAGGGCTCAAGAGCCACATGTGGTCAGTGGCCACTTTACTGGCTAGCCCAGGCCTGGAGGACACCTCCTGTGCTGAGCCCGGGACTTAAGCAGACACAACTAGTACTTGGCAGCTCAAAGGGACCTTTTTTTGGCTTCTCCAACCCCTCCCCCCTGCCACATAGGCGAGGTTTCCAGATAAGGGAGGGGGTGAGGCCACAGAGGGGACGGAGTTTGATCCCCCTGGCCAAATGTGCCCCACCCGATTAAGCCTGGTCTTCTCCTAATTCCCCTCTGCACAAGACATGGCCAGGTCAGGCTGGACTGACAGGGGGCGAGCTGTGTGACCAGACCTCCTCCTTTCTGATCATAGACCCCTGCCTGAATGGTGGCTCATGTCAGGATGGAGTGGGCTCCTTTTCCTGCTCCTGCCTACCTGGCTTTGCTGGCCCCCGCTGCGCCCGAGATGTGGATGAGTGTCTGAGCAGCCCCTGCGGCCCAGGCACCTGCACAGACCACGTGGCCTCCTTCACCTGCACCTGCCCGCTGGGTTATGGAGGCTTCCTCTGCGAGCAGGACCTACCTGACTGCAGCCCCAGGTGGGTGGGGCCTGTCCTGGGAGTCAGGGGCCCTGGCATCAGATGGGGAGTGGGACCTGAGGAGTGGGGACAAGGGGAGTCCTCGGCTTGGCACCCACCTCAGGACTCTGATGCCTGAGGGGTTCGTGTCCGGGAAGGGGCAGGCCCTCTGTTGGGAGGTCACCTTAGGTACCCTGGTCCCTGAGGGAGCCAGGCCAGACCAGGGTGGGGTCTCCACGTGGCTTCCACGTAGCCCAGAAGTACCTGGTATATCGGGGCTAAGGGACAGGACGGGGAGGGGCCTCTGCTGGGACTGCAGCTTCTCCTTGGGGTAGGGGTTTCACCCACTCAAAGCTAGAAGGGGCCCATGGGGGAGGGTGGGGCCTTTGAGGGGGCGGGGCCTGACGCGCCCCTCCTTTCCCTGCAGCTCCTGCTTCAATGGTGGGACCTGCGTGGATGGTGTGAACTCGTTCAGCTGCCTGTGCCGCCTGGGCTACACTGGCACACACTGCCAACACGAGGCCGACCCTTGCCTCTCGCGACCCTGCTTGCACGGGGGCGTCTGCACTGCCGCTCACCCCGGCTTCCGCTGTGCCTGCCCTGAAGGCTTCACCGGCACGCAGTGCCAGGTGGGCGGGGTCACTGGAGTCTTGGGGGAGAGTCTAGAAGGATAGTCTGAGGGAGGGGCCTGCTGGGTACTCTGATTGGGAAGCCTGCCTGGATCCTGGGGGAGGAATCTGGCGAGGTATTCTGGAGCCTGCCCAGGACTCTGGAGGAGAAGCTGGGTCCGTTTTCAAGGGTCCCCAAGAGCAGACACCGCGGCCTTCCTTTCCAGACGCTGGTAGACTGGTGCAGCCGCACACCTTGTCAGAATGGGGGCCACTGTGCCCGGACCGGGGCCTCTTTCTACTGCCTTTGCCCCTCGGGATGGAGCGGCCGCCTCTGCGACATCCAGAGTCTACCCTGCAGAGAGGCTGCAGCCCAAATCGGTGAGGGGGTGCACGTGACTGGGTTTGGGGGGCTTGGGAGGGTGTGTATGCACATACTTCCTGCTAGTGTGAGCCGAATGAGAGTGCGACAGAGCACGTAGACATGGTGGGGATATGTGACTCTGTGACAGCTGGCCAGGACAAGGACGGTGCGTATGTGTATCACCATGAGACAACCAGGATGTCTGCAACGCTGTGTGTGACTGAGCTGGCGTGAGCTTCGAAGGTGTGTGCATGTCAGTTTCAGGGGATGTGTGACAACCTGACAGAGTGTGGGTGAGACCTTGGTGACTGAAGCTAGTTGGGGGTGTTGGGTGGTGCTGTGTGTGATGTGGGCCGGGAGGAGGGAGCCTGCCTGACGCTGCTCTCCTCTGTCCAGGGGTGCCTCTGGAGCAGCTGTGTCAGGCTGGTGGGCAGTGCGTGGACAAGGACAGCTCCCACTACTGCATGTGCCCAGAGGGCCACACAGGCAGTCACTGTGAGCAGGAGGTGGACCCCTGCTTGGCTCAGCCCTGCCAGCATGGGGGCACCTGCCGAGGCTACATGGGAGGTTATGTGTGCGAGGTAAGGAGTGCCCAGTGGAGGGGACAGGGGAGCTAGTCACTCCTGGGTGGGTCTGGCTACACATTTCTGTGTGTCTATAGCCTGGTGTGGTGTCTCTCTCTAGGCATGTCTGCGTTTTTGCTTTTGTGACTCTGGGTATATCTTTGTGGGTGTCATTCTGGGTAGATCTTAGGGTGTCTCTGTCTGGGTGTACTTCTGTCTTTGGTTGTTTCTTGGACATCTCTATGTGTGTCTCTGTGCATGGTGTCTCTTTGGGTATGAATGCATGTACCAGTGTCTGAATGTGCATCTCTGGTTGTGTGTGTCTTGTGTGTATCTGGGTATCTGGGTGTTTCTCCTGTGGGTCTGTCTTGTGCATTTGTATTGTGTGTGTCCCTTTGCACTGAGTGTATCTGTAGCCCTTGTGCCTGCGTGTCCTTCCATGTCTGGGTGTGTTTCCATGTACTGGGTGTGTGTGTGTTTCTGCACACTGGGCATGTCCTTTTGTACTGGGAGTCTCTGTATCTTCATGGCGAGTATCTGTGTCTCTCTGGGCTGAGTGGGTCCCTGCCTCACCCCCACCGCAGTGTCCAGCTGGCTACACTAGTGACAACTGTGAGGATGACATGGACGAGTGTGCCTCCCAGCCCTGCCAGCATGGGGGCGTCTGCATTGACCTTGTGGCCCGCTATCTCTGCTCGTGTCCTCCAGGAACGCTGGGTAGGCCAGTGTCAGGGTTGGGGGACAGGACGGGAGGCTGGGTTTCTGACCGCTCCTGACTGCTCCCCATCCCCCCTTCCCCTAGGCGTGCTCTGCGAGATTAATGAGGATGACTGTGGCCCAGGCCCACCCCTGGACCCGGGCCCCCGGTGCCTGCACAATGGTACCTGTGTGGACCTGGTGGGTGGCTTCCGCTGCACCTGCCCCCCGGGATACACCGGCCTGCGCTGTGAGGCGGACATCAATGAGTGTCGTCCAGGTGCCTGCCATGCGGCACATACCCGGGACTGCTTGCAGGACCCAGGTGGGGGCTTCCACTGCCTTTGTCATGCCGGCTTCACAGGTAAGCATGGGAGAGGGGGCTGGCCTGCGATCCTGCCTGTGTTCCGCATTGTGGCTGATGCACGTGCTTCTGCTTGCCCAGGTCCCCACTGTCAGACCGTCTTGTCTCCCTGTGAGTCGCAGCCATGCCAGCATGGAGGCCAGTGCCACCCCAACCCCGGCGCTGGGGGAGCTCTGACTTTCTCTTGCCACTGTGTCCCGGTAGGTGGGGTGGACACTCACGTCAACGTCTCTGGGAGAGGAGTGGGATCATGCCCTCATGGTAGGGTGTGGCTTTAGCAGGGAAGAGGTGTAAGATGGAAGGGGTTTCTGGGAAATGTTGAAATTACCTGGAGGTTGTGTGTTTGTGTGTGTGTGTCCCTCTGGAATTTGGAGTTGTGGCCTCTTGGGGAAGGCTGGGCTTACCTGCAAGGTGGGGCTCCAGTGCAAGAGGGAGAGGTTGAGCCAGACCTGGGGAGACTGGAGGTCCAACCTTTCCCAAGTCCTGATCCCCCATATTCCCCTCTCTCTCCCCCTTCAACCCTCAATCCTCTTCTCCACCCTTCCATTTCTCTTTCCCTCCTTCCTCCCTGTCTCCTCTCCTTCTCTCCCTCCATCCCCTGCCCCCGCACTTTTTTTTTCTCTCCTTTCCCCCCACCCAACCCACAGCCGTTCTCCGGCCCGCGCTGCGAGCGGGTGGCACGTTCCTGCTGGGAGTTGCAGTGCCCCGTGGGCGTCCCGTGCCAGCAGACGGTCCGTGGACCGCGCTGCGCCTGTCCCCCGGGGCTGTCGGGTCCCGCCTGCCGGGGTTCCCGGGGGTCGACACTGGGAGCCGCCAATGCCAGCTGCGTGACCTCCCCCTGCCTCCACGGGGGCTCCTGCCGCCCGGAGACGCTGGCGCCCTTCTTCCGCTGCGCGTGCGCGTCAGGCTGGGCTGGGCCGCGCTGTGAGATACCTGCAGCGGTGCCCGAGGCCCCCGAGGAGCCGTCTTGCCCGAGAGCCGCCTGCGAGGCCAAAAGCGGCGACAAGCGCTGTGACCGGGAGTGCAACAGCCCAGGCTGCGGCTGGGATGGCGGCGACTGCTCGCTGAGCGTGAGCGATCCCTGGCGGCAGTGTGCGGCGTTGCAGTGCTGGCTCCTCTTCAACAACAGCCGCTGCGACCCCGCCTGCAGCTCGCCCGCCTGCCTCTATGACAACTTCGACTGCCGCGCAGGCGGCCGGGAGCGCACCTGCAAGTGAGCCGGTCCTCGCTCTGTGTCTTGTCTGTCCATGTGTCACATCTGACCATCCATGGGCCCTGCCTCTCTATCGGCCCATCCGTTTGCCTTGGTCTGTCAGTCAATCCTTAATCTGTCTGTTGGGTTGTCCCTTCACTTGACCCGTCTGTTTCTTGGTGTACCGTCTGCCCATCCATGTGTCACTTGTCTGTCTGTCTTCCCATTCCTGTGCCCTGTCTGTCCATCCTTGTTCCCTGCCTGTCTGTCAGTGTGCCCACCTGTCTGTTCATCCATGTGCTCCTTTTGTCTGTTTTTCTGTCTGCTTCTGCACTCCATCTGTCCCTCCCTATGGCCTGTTTGTTTGTCTTTCTGTCCATCCATGAATTCCTTTTGTCCCTCTATACACCCAACTGTTTGTCTGCACACCTGCTTGTCCATCCTTGGACCTCATCTGTCCATCTGTCTGTCTCTATGCCAGTCTGTCCATCTGTATGCCCCATCTGTCCATCTTTGTGCGCCACCTGTTCATCCATGTGCCTCTTCTCTCTGTCCTTCTGTCCCTTCACACACCCTTTTTGCCCCTCTATATGCCCATCCATCTGTCCATGCTCCTGCATGTCTATTCCTGCCCCTCTTCTGCCATTCTCTATGTCTGTTCATGAGCCCTGTCTATTTGTCCTATGCATTCCATCTGTCCATCCCTGTGCTGTGCTCTGTGTGACCCTCTGTGTGTTCCTCTGCCTGGAACCCTTTCCTTACTTTTATCTTCCTGTCCTCATTCCCACCCTCACTCTCCCCCTTGCTCATTCTGCTCCAGCCACCCTGGCCTTTCTTCCATTCTTCAGATTCCCCAGGCTTGGCCCCACCTCAGGGCCTTTGCACTGGCTGTTCCCTCTGCCTGGAATGCTCTCCTTCAGGAAGCCACATGGCTCCTTCCTCACCTCCTTCAAGTTTTTGCTCAAGCAATGACCTTCTCAGTGAGCTCCTCCCTGGCCACCCACCCCCAGCCTTATTTTTTTCCTTAGCATTTAATTCCATATAGATGTGTGTGTGTGTTTAAATTTAGCCTACATTTAGCCTTTATTGGTGTGTGATCGAAATGCTGTATATTCTGCTCATTCATCTCCTTTAATATCCGTCTCCGCCCACTGTAATGCCAGCTCCACGTGGGTAGGGATTTATGTTGGGGCCATATCCTTAGAGCCTACAGTAGCGCCCAGCACCTAACAGGTGGCTCTCAGTAGTTATTGACTTATTAATAGTTACAAAGCAATGGCTGTGTTTGCAGAAAGCCTGATACATTCCACAAGCACGTGGATACATTCCAGTTCTCTGCGCTTGCGCTGTCTCCAGGGTCTGGGTGCTCTGTGGTGTTTGCGTGCCGCGGAGCTGGAGGCTCCCTTGACCCCGCCCCTCTCTGTCCCCAGCCCGGTGTATGAGAAGTACTGCGCGGACCACTTTGCCGACGGCCGCTGCGACCAGGGCTGCAACACAGAGGAGTGCGGTTGGGATGGACTGGACTGTGCGGGTGAGGTGCCAGCTCTGCTGGCCCGAGGTGTCCTGGTGCTCACTGTGCTGCTGCCGCCGGAGGAGCTGCTGCGCTCCAGTGCCGACTTCCTGCAGCGGCTCAGTGGCATCCTGCGCACCTCTCTGCGCTTCCGTCTGGATGAGAACGGCCAGGCTATGGTCTTCCCTTACCACCGGCCTGGCCCTGGCTCCGAATCCCGGAATCGGCGGGAGCTGGCCCCTGAGGTGATCGGGTGAGTGACTCCCCCCGGGGGAGCCATGGTGCCCACGCAGACGCTAGGCCGGGCGTGGGAAGGGGCACCATTCCTCAGGTCTTGTGCATTTTTTTCCCTTAACATCTGGGAGAGCCTTCTTGGCAATACATACAGCGTCATACAATACATGCATCTCAGTCTTGGCACCATTGACATTTGGGGCCGGATCATGCTTTGCTGTGAGGGGCTGTCCTGTCTTGTGCGCTGTAGGATGTTTAGCAACATCCCTGACCTCTATCCACTAGATGCAAGCAACGCACCTCCCCTCCCTTAAGATGTGACAACCCAAAATGCCTCCAGACACGGGCAAGGGTCCTCTGGGGGAACAGAATAGCCCCTGGTCTAGCACTACTTCCTTCTGGAGAGGCAGGGGTATAGCACAGTGTTTAAGGGCATGTGTCGTTTTTTGTTTGTTTTAGAAATGGAAAATATAGAACTCTCCTGCTGGGGGCCTGGCAGAGGGGCCAGAAGGGAGATGTGGCTTCTGAGCAGAGTGGGATGTGCCACAGGGAGGAGGGCTGGAGGCTAGAGATGAGGGGCAGGGCCTCTGACTGGGTATGGCTGGGATGGGGGAGCCGGAGAGGATAGGTGATGGGTGCGCCAGTCCCTGGCTGGGGTGACTGAGTTGCTGGAAGTGGTCTCATCAAGATGAAGACACAGGGTGAAAACCAGGGGTTACTTTGGGGCTTCCAGAGGGATCTGGGGGTCTCGGAGAGACGCTCAGGAGGCAGTTGGGGTCAGAAGATTGAGAGAAGAAAGAAAAAAGGGTTTGGCAATCATTGCATCCATGGGAGGGACACAAAAAAGTGGGGAGAGATGTGGGGACAGAAGGATCATCTGGGGACACTGAGTCTTGAGGATTGGTTGAAGGAAATTAGCTCGGAAAAGAGAAGGAGGAGAGCCAGGGCCCAGGGCGCTGGGTATCCCAAAGAATGAAAATGTTTGGAGGGTTGGGTTCCTGGAAGCAGAGCCTGAGATGGAGATTCAGATACATGTGATGTATTGGAAGGGTGCTCTCAGTAGACAGGGAATGAGGGAAGTAGGATGGGGCAGGGGAGGAACTGAGGCAGGAGGTAGCCTCAGCCAGGGTCCGGCCTCAGCCTGATCCCTTGGAGGGCTCTGGATGGTGAATAGCACCTCAAAGTTGGTCCCACCTTGAGACAGGAGGGCCAGCTTTTGTACACCCCACATGAGCCAATCCCTGGCTGAAGGCTTCCCTAAGGGGTGTCACCTCCCAAGTGAAGGGATCCCCACTTTGCTGAGGCCAGAGAGGCAGCTGTCAACTGTTAGAAGCCAATGCTCATAGCAGGCAGGAGATGGATACACCAGCCTAATAAAGGAGAAGTTGACATGAAAACAATGACCGTTGGATTCATGGCTCAGAGGACACTGGTGACCACAGCAAGACTTGTTTGGGGAATTGATCAAGAATTTTAAACATATACAAAAACAGAGCAGGGTAATGAACGTTGAGGTACCTAGGACCTAGCATTGACAATGAACACATATGGCCGTTATTATTTCATACATAGTCCCTTCAGTTTGTTCTAGTTCCCATGTTATGTTGAAATAATTTCTAGATAGCATGTCATTTCGTACGTAGACATGTCAGTATGTTTCTGTAAAAAATAAGCTCTCTCTTTAAAACACAATAATACCATGATCACAGTTAAAAAAATAAATATCCTTAATGTCACCAAATATGTAGTAAGTGTATTTAAAAACAGACTGGTTTTGGGGTTGTGGTGGAGCTGGATGCTAGATAGGGGGCAGTGGTGACACGGTGAGTAGAGATGCTCGAGCCTGGTGCAGGGGAGTGGGGCATGGGGCAGGGCTTGTAGGAGTGCCTGCTGAGTCTGCCTGTCCCTCTATTGTGTCCCCGCAGCTCTGTGGTGATGCTGGAGATTGACAACCGTCTGTGCCTGCAGTCGCCTGAGAATGACCACTGTTTTCCCGACGCCCAGAGTGCGGCAGACTATCTGGGAGCCTTGTCAGCGGTGGAGCGCCTTGACTTCCCGTACCCACTGCGGGCGGCACGGGGTGAGGGCCAGCCTGGCGGGTGATGAGGGTGGAACCGGGGCTCCCATGGCGGGGTGGGCCTTGGCCCCCGGTTGAGACCCCCTGCTTCCTGCCCGCAGGGGAACCGCTGGAGCTGCCAGAACCGAGCGTGCCGCTACTGCCCCTGCTGGCTGCGAGCGCCGTCTTCCTGCTGGTCATTCTCGTCCTGGGCGTCATGGTGGCCCGCCGCAAGCGTGAGCACAGCACCCTCTGGTTCCCCGAGGGCTTCGCGCTGCACAAGGATGCTGCAGCTGGCCACAAGGGCCGGCGGGAACCCGTGGGCCAAGACGCTCTGGGCATGAAGTGAGGACCCTGACTCAGCCCATTCCCTGTCCCTGACTGTGGGGCTTTGTGAGCCCTTGAGCCCACCTTGACCTGACTTTGACCTCTGACCCCTACCTGACCCTAACTTCAGACTCCAGCCTGGAAACCCAGTGTTCATCCCCTTGACCACTGACTCGATAATCCCTGGGAATCACACCTGATGCGTGACCTTGGCCCCATTTCCTATGATCCAGTTCCCTCACTCAGCTCCTACTCTGACTCTACCCTGAACCCTCCCTGACCACAGCTTCTCAGATTTCACCCTGATAGTCAAAATTTGTTCCCACATGACTACTGATCTCGTGATCCCTGTCTGCATCCCAATCCCTTGCTGGCTCCGTGACCCTATCCTCTATGACCCCCAATATCACCTCTGACTCTAACACACCCTGACTTTTGACCTCACCTCTGACCCCCTTTCCACCCCAACTCAGTGCTCATTCCCCATGATCCTCAATCTTGGCCTCGGCCGTGGGCTTCACCTCCGACTCCCTGGCCTGTCCCTCGAGACTCCAACCCCACCCTGACCTAATCCCTGAATTTACCCCCTCCTGTCACCCCGTGACCCCCGGCCTCTCTCCACAACCTCCTCGATTCTGGCTACATCTCTCGCCTGTTATGAGGATAACTCTATCCTCCATGACCCCTGATGTCATCTTCTATAACCCCTGCTATGTGCCTGGGACCCTCACCTGTCCCACAGCTGACTGCTCTGACCTCTGACCCCACTCCTGTGCTTCCCCAGTTCCACCTTAAGACCCTGGCCGTCACCCATCACAACCCCTGATGGTACCCCCTGCAACCTTGACCACATCCTGCATCCCCTCAGTGGACCATGTCTCTTGACCCTGCACCCTGCCCCTACTGACCCATTGTCCCCTCCCTCCTCCCCCCCACAGGAACATGGCCAAGGGTGAGAGTCTGATGGGGGAGGTGGCCACAGACTGGATGGACACAGAGTGCCCGGAGGCCAAGCGACTGAAGGTTGTGTCCCCTCCTCTGACCCCTGCCCTCAGGATCCTGGGTTGGGGCTTGATGGCCAGTGGGAGAGCCAGGAAAATCTCTGCTGTCCCTGGCGCTGGAGAACAGTCACAGCACTCACCCCATCCTGGTCCTGGCATCTTTCCAGAGGGCATCCCCTGGCCCAGACAGTGACTCTGCTTTCTCTCTGCTGCATCCAACTTAGTCCAGCGTGCCCAACCTGAGAGCACTCCCAGCTGGGCTTTTCCTGTCCTGGGGCCACAGCTACGGGCCCTGTCTTAGTGAGCTAGGGCTGCCATAATGAAATACCTCAGACTGGTGGCTCAAACAGCAGACGCTTATCTCCTCACAGCTCTGGAGGGTGGAAGTCTACGATCAAGGTGCTGGCAGGGTTGCTTCTTGGTGAGGGCTCTCTTCCTGGCAGGTAGAATGTGCTTTCTCACTGTGTCCTCATGTGACCTTTCCTCTGTGTGTGCATAGAGAGAGAACTCTGGCATCTCTTCCTCTTCTTATTAGGACATTGGTCCTATTGAATTAGGGCTCCACACTCATGATCTTACTTAACCTTAATTACTTCCTTAAAGGCCCTGTCTCCAAATATAGTCATGTTGGGGGATTAGGCCTTCAACATATGATTTTTGGGGAGCACAGTTCATAACAGCCTCCTGCTAGCATTACTTTGACCCTTGGTGAATGCCTTGAATGTACACAAGGCATCTTATTTCATCTTTATGAGGATGCTGTAAAGTAGCTACTGATACACACCTCCATTCTTAGCTGCCTCTCCCCTGCCTATGTTTTCTTTTTTTTTTTTTGGCCGCACTGTGCGGCTTACAGGATCTTAGTTCCCCAACCAGGGATTGAACCCCAGCCCTCGGCAGTAAAAGCGTGGAGCCCCAACCACTGGACCACCAGGGAATTCCCTCCCCTGCCTATGTTTTAATATTTGTTGAAATGAAGACATCTATTACAATTGACAGCTAAAGAAATCTGCTTGCCCCAGGCTTTTTTTTTCTTTCTCATCCAAAAGTGGGTGTTAAGTATATGGTACAGAATGTTTATGATGGCATTTTAGCATTGCGGAATGATTACATCATCCTTATTTTACCAGTGAGAAGCTCAGAGCTCTCATGTGATTTGCCTAGGGTCACAAGCCTACTAAGTGACAGTGTCAGACATTGAATCCACATGGAAGGCTGTCCCATCCTCCTTGGCCCTTTCTGGTTAGCTGTCCATCACCTGGCTCTCCCCTTTCATGAAATTCAACTCCCCACCTGGGTCCTTAAGCTCAGGTCTGGCTTGATCAGGCTCTGCGTTTGGCGCAGGCTGTTGAATGCCCAGGCAGGCTAGTTAGGGATATTCTGTCCTTTTTCATAACTTCATTCTTCCCGTCTGGACCATGAGTCTGAAACGTATTGAGCTCCTCTGAGGGGCCCAGGTGCTAGACTCCTGAGGGTAAATCAGTACATTTGTGTGTGATTATTTGGTCCTGATACCTCACGTTCATATCTGTGGTACCACGTGGGAGCCTACGTGGTATCCGGGGCAACTCCCTGCTTCTCACCTTTCACTCCTTTCCCAGATTAATACTGGGAATTATTATTTTGCTTAAAGATTTCTTCATTATTTATTTATTTATATATTGTTTTGGCTGCGTCAGGTCTTAGCTGTGGCGCTCGGGATCTTCGTTGAGGCACGCGGGATTTTTCACTGCGGTGCGCAGGCTGTTTTGTTTTGGTGCGTGGGCTTCTCTCTAGTTGTGGCATGTGGATTTTTCCCTTCTCTAGTTGTAGTGCTCAGGCTCCAGGGCACGTGGGCTGTGTAGTTGCGGCGTGTGGGCTCTGTAGTTTGTGGCAGGTGGGCTCTAGTTGAGGCGTGAGAGCTCAGTAGTTGTGGCGTGCGGGCTTAGTTTCTCCAAGACGTGTGGGATCTTAGTTCCCCAGCCAGGGATCGAACCCGTGTCCCCTGCATTGTAAGGCGGATTCTTCACCACTGGCTCACCAGGGAAATCCCAATACTGGGAATTATTATTATTGCAGGATCCCCCAATCCCACATTTCTTTAACCAGCGATTTGGAATTTCCAGAGTACAAGTTTTGCATTTCTTCTGTTGAATTTAATTTTAAAGTTTTTTGTTCTTTTTGATACTGTTGTCAATAGAATTGTTCTCTTAATTTCATTTTTGGTGTGTTCCTATCTAGTGTATAGACAGGTGTGTGCTGACAGGTGTTATGCTCTGTGTCTCTTCCGTTTTTTAAAATTAAAAAAAAATTTTTATTTATTTTATTTTTAATTTTTTGGCCGCACTGCACGGCATGTGGGATCTTAGTACCCTGACCAGGGATCGAACCCACGTCCCCTGCATTGGAAGTGCGGAGTCTTAACCACTGGACCGCCAGGGAAGTCCCCTCTGTGTCTCTTCCTTGATCACTTCCATGGGTTCCCAGACCCTCTACCCTTCTAACCCGGATTAAAATCCCAGTTCTTCCTCTTATGAGTTCTCTGAGCTCCAGTACATCAATTTTCCATTTCCTTATCTATAAAAGAAGCGGGATGTTAATGGTTTCTTGGGGCCATATGTGCATCTCCGTGAGAGAAGCCTGTGGGAATGCCCAGACTGTCCCTCTAACTGTGTCTCCCAACCCCTTGTGAGAACCTGGGTCCTTGTGCCTCCAGGTAGAGGAGCCTGGTGTGGGAGCTGAGGATGCCGTGGATTGCCGCCAGTGGACTCAACACCACCTGGTTGCCGCCGACATCCGTGTGGCACCAGCCATGGCATTGACGCCACCACAGGGCGATGCAGATGCTGATGGCATGGATGTCAACGTGCGTGGTCCAGGTCAGGCATCCCTCCCTCCAGGATGCCCTTTATCCATCCTACTCGTGAGAGGTTGCATCTGGGTCTGTTTCTGGGGAAAGCTGGGTGTGTCTGGGTGTCCGTCTGTGGGGGCGTGTGTTAATCAGGACTTTTGGTTGTAACTTTTAATAGCCCAACTCAAGCTAACTTAAGTAAAACAAGGGATTTACTGGCTCTTGTAAATGGAAGCTTCAGGCACATTTGGATCCAGGACTCAACACCTCTTGGCTCCACAGCCCAAGTAGGCTTTTTCCTGCAGGCACTGATAGCTACAGGTGGGACAGGCCTTACAAAATCTTTTTCCCATATGTACCAGCAAAAGTCCCAGGATGAGTTCTGATTGGATGGACATACCAATTCCTGAACCAATCAGTGTGGCCTGGGGCCTGGAATATGCAGATTGACAGGCCTGAGCTCTATTCCTGTCCTTGAAGGAAGGATTTGGCTTTATCTAGGGCTTGAGGACGGAGAATGGGATGCAAGTAGCCTCCTAAGGGAAACGAGCAAATGCTCATGAAGCGTGTAGCAGACCGTGTTATCTAGATCCTCTTGGATTTGTCTTTGCCGCATTTTGGGATATGCCTTCCCCAGCTCTGTTTTGCTTTTGCTCCCAATGACCAGGACCTATGGCTCTCTTTTGAAGCCCTTCAGGCTACCGGGGCCTGAGGTGCTTGGTATTTTATGTCCCTGGGGGCAGCTCCTGACCAGTGGTTGCAGGAGTATGAAAGGGTCAGCTCCTTTGACTCAAGCTGGATTACAACTCTGGGGTACAGCTCAGCTTCCACAGTCCCCCTTTGGGATCAGGCTGAAATAACTCTCCAGGCATTTGCCCAAGGTTGCACACTTGTTTGACTGCCTCCCTCCTTCGTTCTGTGTCCCCTACTACCTAGGAGCCCTTCTGGGACAAATCACATGCCCATGAATCCTCATCCTGGGTTGGCTTCTGGGGCACTTGACACAGGTGTGTGTGTGTGATGGGAGGATTTGCCATTCCCTCTTGTGTTTCCACATGTCCCACTTCCTCCTAATGCAGTGCCCTCAATCGTATTCCCCAGAAAGGCCCTGTGCCCACCTCCCTTGTGACACACTCCTGGTCCCTGCAGATGGCTTCACCCCACTAATGCTGGCCTCCTTCTGCGGGGGGGCCCTGGAAGCAATCCCAGCTGATGAGGACGAGGCAGAAGACACATCAGCCAGCATCATCTCAGACCTTATCTGCCAGGGGGCACAGCTTGGGGCTCGGACCGACCGCACGGGTGAGACGGCCCTGCACCTGGCTGCCCGCTATGCCCGGGCTGATGCGGCCAAGCGGCTGCTGGATGCGGGGGCAGACACCAATGCCCAGGACCACTCAGGCCGCACCCCCCTGCACACAGCCGTCACTGCTGATGCCCAGGGCGTTTTCCAGGTGAGATGGGCTCGCCTCTTTGGACTTCAGAGCTGGGACAGGCATCAGACCGACTTGGGTTCAAGCCCTGGTTCTGCCTTTCAGAGCTCATCTTTCTCCTTTGTAGGATGGGGATATATGGGAGTACAGTTTCTGGCAAGAAGCTATTCCCTGAACCTCATCAGTTCCATGGGGTGTATTGGTTGGGGTCCTCAGAGGGCTTAGAGGTGCTTCTCGTCCCTTTGTTCTTGCCATGACTCCTCCTGCTGTGCCCCATCTCCCTTAGATTCTCATCCGGAACCGCTCCACAGACCTGGATGCCCGCATGGCAGATGGCTCCACAGCACTGATCCTGGCGGCCCGCCTGGCAGTGGAGGGCATGGTGGAAGAGCTCATCGCCAGCCATGCTGATGTCAATGCTGTGGATGAACTCGGTAGGCTGTGGGGGGTAGTGGTGGGTGGGGGCTGAGAGGGTGTCATCTGGGCCCTGACTGTTGGTGTGAACTCACACCCACACTGACACCCAGTCAATGAAACTCGTGTACTCATAACAGGGTTTCAACATGGACCTACACTCATGCATTAAAAAAAAAAAAAATGGCGCCCATTAGCCCATACTGTGTGGCAGTGGTTCAGGGAAAGGTGCCCTTCCCAAGACCCTTCCCTTCCATCTGCTTTGTTAGAAGAACTTACTCTGGTGCCATCTGCTGGACAACTGGTGTAATAAATTTGCAAATCAGCCAGATCCATAGGTGAGGGCCGCTCCGTCCCTGGAGGTGGCTTGCTTGCACAACAATGACCTGCCCTTGGACTCTTAGAAACATCCTTTGGAGCAGGTGTTCTCAATCTCAGCAACATTGACACGTGGGGTTGGATCATTCTTTGTGGTGGGGGCCGTCCTGTGTAGTGAAGGATGTTTTCTAAAATTTATTTATTAAAACATTTTTTTTTATTTTAAAATTTTTATTGGAGGATAGTCGATTTACAATGTTGTGTTAGTTTCAGGTGTACAGCAAACTGAATCAGTTATACATATATCCACTCTGTTTTAGATTCTTTCCCATCTAGGCCATTACAGAGCATTGAGTAGAGTTCCCTGTGCTCTACAGGAGGTCCTTGTTAGTTATCTATTTTATGTACGATAGTATGTATGTGTCAATCCCAATCTCCTAACTTATCCCTCCCCCCTTGTCCCCCTGGTAACCATAAGTTTGTTTTCTACATCTGTGGCTCTATTTCTGTTTTGTATATAAGTTCATTTGTACCATTTTTTAAGATCCCACCTATAAGCGACATCATATGATATTTGTCTTTCTCTGCCTGACTTACTTCACTCGGTATGACAATCTCTAGGTCCATCCATGTTGCTACAGATGGCATTATTTCGTTCTTTTTTTGTGGCTGAGTAATATTCCACTGTATATATGGACCACATCTTCTTTATCCAGTGTAGGATGTTCAGTAGCATCCCTGGCTTCCACCCACTGATGCCAATAGCACCCCACCTCTCAGTTGTGACAACCAAAAATATCTCCAGACATTGCCAAATGCCCCTTAGAGGAAAATCACCCCTGGTTGGGAAATACGGCTTTAGAAGAGCACTGTCCAATAGAACTTTCTGTGATGATGGAAATATTCTTTGTCTGTTCTGTTCAATATGGTAGCCACTGGCATGTGCTGTCAAGCACTTGAAATGTGGCTGGAGTGAGCAAAGAACTAAATGTTTTATTTCATTTAATGAAATAAATGAAATAAATAAAACCTTTAAACAAAGGTTTTAACCTTTGTTTTGCCTACTTAAAAAAACCCCAGCTGTACTGACACATAATTCAGATGCCATGCAATTCATCCATTTCAAGTACAAAATCCAATAATTTTTAGTATAACCACATAGTTGTACAAATATCATCATAATAAAATTTAAAACGTTTTCATCACCTGAAAAAGAAGCTCTCACCTCTTAGCCATCACCCCTTCAATCCCCCTCATCTTCCCGGCCCTTAGGCAACCGCTAATGTACTTTCTCTCTATATGGATTGGTTATTTCATATAAATGGAATCATACAATATGTGGTCTCTTTTGACTGGCTTCTTTCACTTAGCACGATGTTTTTGAGGTTTACAAATGTTGTAGCGTGTATCCGTATTATTTCTTTTTTGTTTTTTAATGAATAAATAATATTCTGTTATATGGATATACCACATTTTGTTTATCCGTTCATCCACCGATGGACATTTGGGTTGTTTCTGATTTTTGGCTGTTATGAATAATGCTGCTATGGACAGTCCTGTATCATTTTTTGTGTGGACATATGTTTTCATTTCTCTTGGGTATATCCGTAGGAGCAGAATTGCTGGGTCACATGGTAACTCTGTTTAACCTTTTAAGGAACTGCCAGACTGTTTTCCACAGTGGCTGCCCTGTTTTACATTCCTACCAACAGTGTATGAAGGTTCCAGTATTTCCACATCCTCACCAACACTTGCTATTATCTGTCTTTTTGTTCTAGTCTTCCTAGTGGATGTGATTTAGTATCTCATTGTGGTTTGATTTGCATTTCCCTGATGGCTAATGATGTTGAGCATCTCTTCACATGCTTATTGTCCATTTGTGTATCTTCTTTGGAGAAATGTCTATTCAGATTCTTTGCCCATTTTTAAATTGGGTTACTCGTCTTTTTATTATTGAGTTGTAGAAGTTCTTCATATAGTCTAGGTATGTCTCTTATCAAACATAGGGTAGGTTTAATATATTTGTAGGTTTTCTTTTTACTTTCTAGATGGTGTCCTTACAAGCACAAAAGTTTTCATCTTGATGATGTCCAATTTATCTGTTTTTGTCGTTTTTGTTATTGTTGCTTGTGTTTTGGGTGTCATATCTAAGAATCTTTTACCTAATTCAAGGTCATGAAGATTTACTCCTATGTTTTTTTCTAAATGTTTTATAGTTTAAGCTTTTACATTTAAGTCTTTGACTCATTTTGAATTATTTTTTTGTATATGGTGTGCAGTAGGGGTCCACCTTTATCGTTTTGCACGTGGAGATAACAGTTGTACCAGCACCATTTGTTGAGAAAGCTATCCTTTCCCCGTTAAATGGTCTTGGTACCAATTTAATTTAACTTATTTTACTGTTTTTTTCCTTTTGGCTGCCCTGTGCAGCATGTGGGATCTGTTTCCCGACCAGGGACTGAACCCAGGCCACAGCAGTGAAAGCCCGGAATCCTAACCACTAGACCACCAGGGAACTCCATTTTTTTTTTTTTTTTTTTGTAATTTTAATTTACATAAATGAAAGAACCGCATGTGACTGGTGGCTATTGCACTGGACAGCACAGCTCTAGGTACCACTGAGTGAGGTCCACGTAGTACCCCCCGTATACGGAGAGTTACATCTACAGGTGTGCACGCACATGGACCCAAACACAGTTACTCAGATACTCGTGGCAGGCCTACCCTCCCCCCATCCCAGGCCATATTCTAGACATTTTCTGTCCCCCTGCTGTTGGGGGGGGCCAGCAAATGAGCCTGGTCCTGACCCTGACCTTCCCTCACTTCCCCCCCCAGGAAAATCAGCCTTACACTGGGCTGCAGCTGTCAACAACGTCGAGGCCACCTTGGCCCTGCTCAAAAATGGAGCTAACAAAGACATGCAAGATAGCAAGGTGAGCCCCAGCCCTTGGCCCACCTGGGAGTCAGCCCCGGCACAGCTTCCACAGGTGGCAGAGAGCAGGTTGGGGTAGGCTAGTGGGGGCATTCACCCTGCCTGCAGCCAGCTTTCAGGTGTGGGATTTGGGCCCAAGGGGTTTCAATAGTGGATCAGAGGAGGAAGTGTATAGCAGTTGCTGGGTGACCTTGGGCAAGTTGCTTAACTCTTTTGAACCTCTGTTCTCATCCTCGAAATGGGGAAGCAACGGTAGCCACCTCATTGCGTCTTTCGAGGATTCAGTGAGCTAAAGCTTTTAGAAAGTGCCTTAGCACATCCTCAATAAAAGGTAGATGTTATGATTGTTGTTTAAAAACCCTTGCAAGGTGGTATTAGTCTCATTTTACAGATGAAAGAGTGAGGCTCAAAGGGGTGCGGGGTTGGATTCCATCCTTATTTAAAATTTCCAAAATTATATTCATTATGGATTCTTTTTGCATTAATCTTAATTTAAAAATTTTTCATTAAAATATCATTTATTTTGATGCCCCCTTAAATTTTATGTCTAAGGCGAGTGCTTCACTCTCCTCACCCCGGTCCTGGCTTTTGCGGCCTGAAGCTTAGTGGGTGCTGGATGAATGTGGCTTAAAGGAAAGAACTTGCCCAATTTTCCCCAGCAAAGCTGAGATTCCGACCGAATCTGGCTGGAGAGTATGAACTCTTAGATCTCAGGTTCCCCCAGAGAGAGGAGGCCTCTGTGATGTTAGCCAGCAGTTAATCCTGACTCTTGTGACCCTGACATCTTGTGGGTTCTGGGCCGCCACAGGAGGAGACTCCGCTGTTCCTGGCCGCCAGGGAGGGCAGCTTTGAGGCTGCCAAGCTGCTGCTGGACCACTTTGCCAACCGTGAGATCACAGACCACCTGGACAGGCTGCCCCGGGATGTGGCCCAGGAGCGGCTGCACCAGGACATTGTGCGCTTGCTAGACCAGCCCAGTGGGCCCCGTAGCCCCCCTGGCCCCCACGGCCTGGGGCCCTTGCTCTGTCCCCCCGGGGCCTTCCTCCCAGGCCTCAAGGTGGCACAGTCCGGGGGCAAGAAGAGCCGGAGGCCTCCTGGGAAGGCGGGGCTGGGGCCTCAGGGCACCCGGGGGCGGGGCAAGAAGCTGACCCTGGCCTGCCCGGGGCCCTTGGCCGAGAGCTCGGTCACGCTCTCGCCGGTGGACTCGCTGGACTCCCCACGGCCCTTTGGTGGCCCCCCCGCGTCCCCTGGCGGCTTCCCCCTCGAGGGGCCCTACGCGGCTGCCGCGGCCACAGCCGTGTCTCTGGCACAGCTCGGTGGCGCAGGCCGGGCAGGTCTCGGGCGCCAGCCCCCCGGGGGCTGTGTGCTCAGCCTGGGCCTGCTGAACCCCGTGGCCGTCCCCCTCGACTGGGCCCGGCTGCCCCCACCTGCCCCCCCAGGTCCCTCTTTCCTGCTGCCGCTGGCCCCGGGACCCCAGCTGCTGAACCCCGGGAACCCCGTGTCCCCCCAGGAGCGGCCCCCACCGTACCTGGCAGCCCCAGGACATGGCGATGAGTTCCCCGCGGCCGGGGCCCACAGCAGCCCCCCAAAGGCCCGCTTCCTGCGGGTCCCCAGCGAGCACCCTTACCTGACCCCATCCCCAGAGTCCCCCGAGCACTGGGCCAGCCCCTCACCTCCCTCACTCTCGGACTGGTCCGACTCCACGCCCAGCCCGGCCACTGCCACCGGGGCCACGGCCGCTGGGACACTGTCTGCCCAGCCGCTCCCCCTGTCGGTCCCTGGCCCTCTTGCTCAGTCCCAGACCCAGCTAGGGTCCCAGCCTGAAGTCACCCCCAAGAGGCAAGTGTTGGCCTGAGGGCTGCACAGTTCCTAGATTTGGGGAGGCTGTAGAGACACCCCATCCTGCTTCCTCTCTGTCTCCCCTTTTAGTCATTTCATTCTCTCTAATCTCTTCTCCTGCACCCCACCCTCCTTGCAGCGTGACCAAGACAGGTCACAAGCCTAGGGCTTCAGTCTTCCTTTATTTATAAGGGGTGCAGGCTGACCCCCACCCTTTGGGTCTTGTGGTGAGTCTGGGACATGCTCCTGCCTCTCCCCTCTTCCTGGGGCCACCGCCCCTCCAATTCTCTCCTGCCTTCTTGCCTCCTCTGGCCTCTCTCACTCATGTTCTGACACAGATGGATTATTATTATTATTTTTTTTTACATTTTGTATAGAAACAAATTCATTTAAACAAACATTATTATTATTATTTTTTACAAAATATATATATGGAGACGCTCCCTGCCCCCTGCAAACCCCCCAGTGCCCCCGTGGGGCTGAGTCTGTGGGCCCATTCGGCCAAGCTGGATTCTGTGTACCAAGTACACAGGCATGACCGGGATCCTGTGTACCAAGTACACGACCCTGGTGTGTACCAAGTAGGCACCCTTGGGCGAACCCTCTGGGGCTAGGGGTCGGGTGAGACTTGGGAGCCTTCTCCCCACCCCACCTCCCTCACTTCACTGCATTCCAGATGCAACTTATTCTATAGCTTTGCTGGGGGAAGTGCCCTTCTGGCCTGGAGAGCCTGTCCCCAAGCCCCCCCTCACAGAGTGTGGGCCGCCTCCCTTTGGGAACTGGGGGGTGGGGTGGCCGGTGGGAATATGAGGACCAGGGGAGACACGTGCATTTTACTTTGTCTCCCTGTAAATATGGGCCTGCAGGGAGGAAAGGAGCTGCCTGCGTGGTACCTCCTCCTGGTACTCCCCTGGCCCAGCCCCAGGGCAGAATAGAAGTATTTGTAGGCTATTTTTGTAATATAGCTTCTGGTCACAGTCCTTGTGTAGCTAAATTCCCAGGCCTTGCATTGTACAGCCCCCTTTCCCCTCACCACCTAATAAAGGAATAGTTAGCACTCAATGTCACTGTCTGTGTCTAGGTAAGTTTCGGGGGCGGGGGGTGGTAGTGTGGGGTTTCTGTCTCTTCAGCGCTAACTTTTGAGACAGGCTGGGACCTGGGACCCTTTGCTGCAGTACTTGCACCTGGACGAACATCTACTGGAGCAACAAAAGACAAAGGAACTATAAGGGACTAAAAATAACTGTGGGCATGTGCAGTTGGGGCAAATTATGGCCAACAAGATACCAAAAGACCAAAAAAAAAAACCCAACTGCCACTTCTGAAGAGCTGGGAGCAAAAGCAGGGTGTCGGGAGCAAAAGCAGGGTCCTGCGCATGCCCCCTGCACACACCACCACCAGAGGGGTGGGCAGACCACCAAAGCCACCCTTCTGGCTCCACCCTTGGACCCGCCCTCACCCCATACCTCCACCCTTGGGGAGCAAGCAAGCACGGGAATCTGTTCGTTCTCGCTCCTCCCTGCTGCAGCAGGGGTCCCAATAAAGCCTTGCCTGAATTTCTTGTCTGGCCTCTGATCAATTTCTATTGACTAAGGAGGCCAAGAGCCGTGGTTGGTAAAAACCTGGGCTCTCATCTTGGGGTCAAGCCATTCGGCTTGCTTGCCGGCCACTTTGCTTCCTTTATTTTATTTTATTTTATTTTTTTTTGTGCGGTACGCGGGCCTCTCACTGTTGTGGCCTCTCCCGTTGCGGAGCACAGGCTCCGGACGCGCAGGCTCAGCGGCCATGGCTCATGGGCCCAGCTGCTCCGCGGCATGTGGGATCTTCCCGGACCGGGGCACGAACCCGTGTCCCCTGCATCGGCAGGCGGACTCTCCACCACTGCGCCACCAGGGAAGCCCTGCTTCCTCTTTCGATGGATGATTGCACTGATTGGACTAGGGGTGGCCACCTGACTTAAATTGAACCGGACTCCCTTGCTTGAGAATGTTTTTAAAATGCGGATGCTAAGAAAGCTATCAGTTGGTGGAGCTTCTGCGGCCAAGGCAGATGGAGAAATATTGATGGCCAGTTTGGGGTGGTGGGTACTGATGATAAAACAGCAGAAGACTGGAGCTATGCAGGGAGAATCAGAGATGAGCGTTCAAATGGCTCCAGAGTGTTGGAGGGAGTACCTCATTTCCAAATGGAGTATCAATTCCAGTTAATTGAGCATTTATTCCACTGACATCGATAGGTATTTATTAACTGCCTTCTAAGTGCCTAATGCTGGTTCTGCATGGATCTCACCTCTACTTCATGCTCCCTTGGGGTTTGGAGACAATGCTGCACTGTATAATAAATACTCCTTTCTGTATACCAGCTTGAATGAGTTTCTATGTCTTGCAAATAATTGTGCCCCGAGACAAGGTTGTGTTTACACTGAGGTCCTCCAGGAAAGGAGGAATTTAATGTTCACTGGTTCACCCCATCAGCTGGACTGCTCTTGGTTGCAAGTGACACAAAAAATCTACCCAGCTGGCTTAAACAAACAAAAACCAATTTATAAATTCATATAACTAAAAAAGACCAGCTTCAGGGGATATTTGAGCTAGTGGCTCAGATGAGGTCAACAAGGGCTGAGTTCCTCATCTCTACAGATTTTTCTCTGGGCATCAGTTTCATTCTCAGGCTGCATGTAGTGCTCAACCCAACTTCTCTTCCCACTCCCACAGCTTCAGCCCTCCTTCTGTATTAGCAAAATAGGTGCAAGGATCATAGACCATCTCACACATTCCAGAGAACTGAGAAGCTTCTAGTCTTGGGGTTGATCTTGTATTGACTTCAAATGGGTCGCATATTTATCCTCTAACCTAGTGTTCCTCAACGTTGGTACTGTTGACATTTGGGGCCAGATCATTCTTTGCTCTGGAAGGCTGTCCTGTGCATTGTAGGATGTTTAACAGCATCCCTGGCCTCCACCCACTAGATGCCAGTAGCACCCCCTCCTCCAGTGTGACAACCAAAAATATTTCCAGATATTGCCAGTTGCCAAGCAATGAAAAATTGCTTTTGAGCACTACTGCTCTAACCAATCACTATGGCAATGGGTTATAGAATGTGCTGATTTCTTAAAGCAATGAGTTTCTGCTCTGGAACTGGGGCGTGGGGTAAATGTCAGGTTTGCAGAAGCAGGAATTCTGTGGAAACAACTAATAAATATTCACTCCACCTCCTCTCTTTTGGCTAAGTCTTTGGAGATGGAACAATCTCTTTTTAAAAAAAAATGTATTGAAATATAATTGACTTACAATGTTGTGTTAGTTTCAATAAAGTGATTCCGTTATTTTATATACATATGTATACATATATATTCTTTTTTTTACATTCTCTTTCATTATAGGTTATTACAAGATATTGAGTATAATAAGTCCCTGTGCTATACAGTAGGTCCTTGTTCATTATCTATTTTATTTAATTATTTTATTTTTATTTTTAATTTTTTTTGGCCGTGCCGTGCGGCTTGCGGGATCTTAGTTTCCCGGCCGGGGATTGAACCCACACCCTCGGCAGTGAGAGTGGTGCGTCCTAACCACCGACCACCAGAGAATTCCCTCTATTTATATATAGTAGTGAGTGTATATTTAATCCCAAACTCCTGGGACAGTCTCTTTTATTGTCTCAAGTTCATTTTATGTTCATTCATTTATCCTCTATATGCTTATTGAGCACTTACTGCATGCCAAATCCTGGACAAACTGTTGGGAGTAGAATGGTGAATTATATGAGCTCACTCCTTGCTCTTATGGAATTTCAGGCTAGTTAGGGGATGTATAGGGGTGCCCCCCTTGTCCCTTTGGGTCTTACCATTGCAGTACATGCTTGATAGCATCTGACTGCAAACACCAGAACTTCTCTTGTGTGGGCCAGGAACAACCCTCAAAAATGAGGGATGGGGGCTTCCCTGGTGGTCCAGTGGTTAAGACTCCGTGCTTCCACTGCAGGGGGCACTGGTTCAATCCCTGGTCGGGGAACTAAGATCCCGCATGCTGTGCAGCATGGCCAAAAAAAAAAAAAAAAAATGAGGGATGGATGGGAGTTGGTGGATAAATACCCCAGCTCCCTCACCCCTCTGTGGGGGCAATTCTGAGGTGTGTTCCACAGACTCTCAGAGGGTGTCCGTCAGGATTGAGCCCCAGTTGCCCATGGTAGCAACTTACTCTTCCTCATGGGAACTTTCTGGAATGTTCCTTTTTGGAATGATCCTATTGGATATTTCTAGAATGATCTCTCAAATAAGTTCTTTGCACTTGAATCCTTGGTCCAAGAGAAGTTCATCTTAGCTGCGTGCATGAGTAGACTCTTGGAGGAAAACCGGAGATATTTGTTGGGGGTGCAAGCAAGTTTGGAGATCCTTCTTCCTGAGTGCTACACAAACGAGGAGAAAGTCGTTCTTCCCACCCGCTTTGTCCACTTTATCCTGCGACCCTGGCTCTATGGAAGCAGGGCGTTGGAGATGTGTGTCTCATGGGGTGAACCCCCTTTCATACCTGGTGGAGCCAACTTTTTTGTAAGCAGATGTGAGACTCTTCCACTCTGGAGGCTCCCTGGAATGGTTGGGGGAGGGGTGTCAGGTGGGGGAACAGGAAGCCTGCATCAGTGGTTGGGAAAAATGAACTAGTGGGATTCAGATTCATGTGCATGTGACTTCATTGACCCACAAGATTTGGGGACATTTGGATTCACATCCTAGGTGACTTTTTTTTTTTTTTTTTTTGCGGTACGCGGGCCTCTCACTGTTGCGGCCTCTCCTGTTGCGGAGCACAGGCTTCGGACGCGCAGGCTCAGCGGCCATGGCTCACGGGCACAGCCGCTCCGCGGCATGTGGGATCTTCCCGGACCGGGGCACGAACCCGTGTCCCCTGCATCGGCAGACGGACTCTCAAACACTGCGCCACCAGGGAAGCCCCTAGGTGACTTCTTGACCGAGAAGACAATGATAATACAGCTGTGTGTCTGCTGTTTGCCCCTCCAGATATGTCCTCACACTTCTCCACTCTGCTCTGTGCGCTGGGAGGATGACCTGAGTGGAGAGCATCAGTGGACTCAAGCATCCTCTTGCTTCCACTTGGGTTTGGCCAGTGAGAGGCACAGGTGGGAGATTAGAGGGTAGAATGTATTTATTTCCCTGGTTCCCTGCCTGCAGGGTGGCTTTGATGCTCTCCATCCAGCTGCCCTCTGTTAATCTGAATAATTGTTCCCTCTCCTTGGCCCTTCTGTCCTAGGCGGGTAAAGGCTCTCCACCATTGCAAGTCCCAATGTACTGCAGTATGACTTGTCTACACCCTGCCCAAGCTTCATCTATCTGTTATCTATCTATCTATCTATCTTCCTACCTATCATCTATCAATTATCTAATCTATCAATTATCTATGTATCTATCTGTATATCTATGTATCCAACTATCTTTTAGCTATCTATCATCTATCAATTATCTATGTATCTATAATCTATCAGTTATCTATCTATCTATCTATGTATATATCTATCTTTTAGCTATCTATCACCTAACAATTATCTGTGTATCTGTGTGTCTACATATGTATCTATGTATCTATGTATCTATCTTTTAGCTATCTACCATCTATCAATTATCTATGTATGTATGTATGTATCTATCCTCTATCAGTTATCCATGTATCTATGTATCTGTGTATCTATCTATCTATCATCTATCATCTTTTAGCTGTCATATATCAATTTATCTATCTATCTATCATCTATCTTTTAGCTATCTATCTATTTGTTCATTTTTGTTCAGCTTTATGAGGAATAACTCACATATAATAAAGTGAACCCACTTTAAGTGTAAAGTTTGATGGGTCTTGACAAGTGCACACAGTCATATAACCACTACACAATCATGTTTCATCATTCCCCTTTGTAGTCAGTCCCCTTCTGCACCTCTGGCTCTGGCAGTTGTGGATCTGCTGTCTGTCACTGTAACTACAGTCTTTCCTTTTCTAGAGTTTCATATAAATGGAATTGTGCAGCGTGTAGGCTTTTGAGTCTGGCTTTTTTTTTTTTTAACTTAGCATTGTGCTTTTGAGATTGATTCACATTATTAGGCATATCAATCATTTTGTTAAATTAATTAATTATTGGCTGCATTGGGTCCTCGTTGTTGCACGCAGGCTTTTCTCTAGTTGTGGCGAGTGGGGGCTACTCTTCATTGCGGTGCGTGGGCTTCTCATTGTGGTGGCTTCTCTTGTTATGGAGCTCTAGGTACACGGGCTTCAGTAGTTGTGGCACACGGGCTCAGTAGTTGTAGCACACGCGCTTAGTTGCTCCGTGGCATATGGGATCTTCCCAGACCAGGACTCGAACCCGTGTCCCATGCATTGGTAGGCAGATTCTTAACCACTGCGCCACCAGGGAAGCCCTAGGCATATCATTTATTATGTGTAGTCGTTTTTACTGCTGACGATGGTATGCGTGTCGTGTGTTATAGATATGCCACAGTTTGTTTATCTATTTGTCAGTTTAGGGACATTTTGGTAATTTTTAGTTTTCGGTGTTTAAATAACGTTGCAATGAACATTCATACAAGTTGTGTGGACACACGTTTTCATTTTTCTCAGGTTTTTTTTAGGAGTGAGATGGCTAAGTTTCATGGTAAGTGTTTGTTAACTTTTAAAGTTTTTTGCCAAGTGGCTGCATGATTTTGCATCCCTACTGGCAATGTATGAGAATTCCAGTTGTTCCACAACTTTGTTAATACTTGGTATTGTCAGTCCTTTTAGCTTAATTTAATTCTAGTGATATAGTGGTGTCTCACTGTGCTTTTAATTTGCATTTAATTTGCAAATGAATATGTCTCTTCATGTGCTCATTTGCGATTCACATCTTCTTTGGTGAAGTATCTGTTCAAATATTTTGCCCATTTAAAATTTTTTAATTTTTCAAATTAAAAATATTGTACCATTGACTTTGTGTGAGTGTGTACAGATCTGTGAGTTTTAACACATGTATAGGTTTGTGTAACCACCATCACACCCAGGATATAGAATAGAATAGCTTTCATCAATCCAAGAAACGTCTTCATGACATACAGATGGCCAAGAGGCACATGAAAAGATGCTCAACAACTCTAATTATTAGAGAAATGCAAATCAAAACTACCATGAGGTATCACCTCACATCAGTCAGAATGGCCATCATCAAAAAATCCACAAACAATAAATTCTGGTGAAGGTGTGGAGAAAAGGAAACCCTTCTACACTGTTGGTGGAAATGTAAATTGGTAGAGTCACTATGGAGAGCAGTATGGAGGTTCCTTAAAAAACTAAAAATAGAGCTACCATATGATCCAATAATCCCACTCCTGGGCATGTATCTGGAGACAAACATGGTTCAAAAGTATACATGCACCCCAATGTTCACTGCAGTGCTGTTTACAATAGCCAAGACATAGAAACAAGCTAAATGTCCATCGACAGATGAATGGTAAAAGAAGATGTGGTACATATATACAGTGGAATATTACTCAGCCATTAAAAAGAATGAAAAATGTCACTTGCAGCAACATGGATGGATCTGGAGATTATCATACTGAGTAAAGTAAGTAAGACAGAGAAAGACAAATATCATATGATATTGCTTATATGCAGAATCTAAAAAAATGATACAAATGAACTTATTTACAAAACAGAAACAGACTCACAGATTTAGAGAATGAACTTATGGTTACCGGAGGAAAAGTTTGGGAGTAGGCATAGACTGGGAGTTTGGGATTGACATATACACACTGCTATATTTAAAATAGATAAACAGGGACTTCCCTGCTGGCACAGTGGCTAAGAATCTGCCTGCCAATGCAGGGGACATGGGTTCGAGCCTTGGTTCAGGAAGATCCCACATGCCACGGAGCAACTAAGCCCGTGTGCCACAACTACTGAGCTGACGTGCCACAACTACTGAAGCCCACACACCTAGAGCCCGTGCTTCGCAACAAAGAGAAGCCACAGCAATGAGAAGCCTGTGCACCACAACGAAAAGTAGCCCCCGCTCGCCGCAACTAGAGAAAGCCCGTGCGCAGCAACGAAGATGCAATGCAGCCAAAAATAAATAAATAAAGTAATTTAAAAATATAAAGTCTTCCTGTGCATAACTGCGATGTGACCTAAAAAAAATAATAAAATAAAACAGATAACCAACAAGGACCTACTGTATAGCACAGGGAACTCTACTCAATATTGTGTAACAACCTAAATGGGAAAAGAATTTGAAAAAGAATAGATACATGTATATGTATAACTGAATCACTTTGCTGTACACCTGAAACTAACAGAACATTGTTAATCAACTATGCTCCAATATAAAATAAAAAGAAATGTCTTCATGCTGCCCTTTTCTAGTCACACCTTCTCATCAGTTCTACCCCCGGCAACCATTGATCTATTATTCTCCATCACTTTAGTTTTGCCTTTTCCCAAAAAAAGTCATATAAATTGAGTCATACACTATGTAATCTTTTGAGATTTGCTTCTTTCACTCAGCTGAATAATCTTTGGGATTCATGTTTCAGTAGTTTCTCCTTTTCATAGCTGAGTCGTATTCCACCATAAGGATATATCACAGTTTGTTTAACCATTTACTTATTGAAGGACGTCTGCATCGTTTCCGGATTTTGGATGAATAGAGCTGTCATAAACATTTTGTGTACATGTGTGGACATGTGTTTCATTTCCTAGGAAAAATATCTAGGAGTGGAACTGCTGGGTCATATGGTGAAGATATTTTAACTTTATAAGAAGCTGACAAATGGTTTTCAGGAGAGGCTATACAGTTTTGCATTTCCCCCAGCAATGTCTGAAACTTCCAGTTGTTCACATCCTCACTGGCGCTGGTATTGTCAGGTTATTTTTGTTGTTGTTACTGTTGTTTGTTTTTATCTTTTGACATTCTACTAGATGCACAGAGATATGTCATTGTGGGTTTTCTATGCATTTCCCTAATGGCTAATGATTTAATCATATTTTCATGTGTTTATTTGCCATCTGTATATCCTCTTTGGTGAAATGTCCGTTCCAGTGTGTTTTGTCCATTTTTAAAAGTTGTTTTGCTATAATTAAAAAAGATACATGCACCCCTCTGTTCATGGCAGCAGTATTCACAATAGCCAAAACATGAAAACAACCTAAATGTCCATCGACAGACATAGGGAACAGACTTGTGGTTGCCAAGCAGGTGGAGGATGGGGGAGGGAAGGACTGGGAGTGTGGGATTAGCAGATGCAAACTATTATATATAGGATGGATAAACAGCCAGGTCCTACTGTATAGCACAGGGAACTATATTCAGTATCCTGTGATAAACCATAATGGAAAAGAATATAAAAAAAGAATGTCCATATGTGTATAACTCAGTCACTTTGCTGTACAGCAGAGATTGCCACAGCATTGTAAATCAACTATACTTCAAAAAAATTGCTTTGTTTTCTTACCGTTGATTTTTGGGAGTTCTTTACATGTTCTAGATAGAAATCCTTTGTCAGATATTTGCAAATATTTTATCTCACTCCATGGCTTAACTTTTCACTCTTTTAACCATATCTTTCACAGAGCAGAAGTTTCTAGTTTTAGTAGTCCAATCAAAGTGTTTTTTCTTTTATGGACTGTGCTTTTGTATCATATCTGGGAACTTGTCTTATTGTATGAGGCACAACCTTAATACGATATTGAACAGAAGTGGTGAAAGGAGACATCGTTGTCTTGTTTTTCATCTTTGGGGAAAAACATTTAATCTTTCACCATTCAGTAAAGCGTTAGCTGTAGGTTTTGGGTAGAAGAAGTGTATCAAGTTGTGGAAGTCCTCTCCTATTTCTAGTGTGTTAACAGTGCTGCATTTTATCAAGTGGTTTTCCGTGTCAATATATATTTTTTCTTCTTTAGTTTGGTAATACGGTGGATTACATTGATTGATTTTTTTTTTTTTTTGGCCGCACCGTGCAGCATGTAGGATCTTAGCATCCCGATCAGGGATTGAACCCGTGACCCCCTGCAGTGGAAGCACGCAGTTGTAACCGCTGGTCCGCCAGGAAATTCCCCACATTGATTGATTTTTTAATTGACATATAATTCACATACTATAAAATTCACAAATTTAAAGTGTACCATTCAGTGGATTGTAGTCTATTCACAAGATTATGCCATCACTACCACTATCCATTTCCAGTTTTCTCATTGCTTTATGGAGGAGAGAATTTTTGGAGGTCATCACTCTGACATGGATTGATTTTTTTTCAAACTTTTTATTTTATATTGGAGTATAGTTTTTTTTTCTTTTAAAACTTTTTATTGGGAAAAATTTTTCAAATTTACACAGAAGGAGAAAGAATTATTTTCCCATTATTCAGCTGTAATAATTATCAATATTTTGTCATTCTCTTTTCATCTATCCCTCCCACCACTTGGAGTATAGTTGATTAACAATGTTGTGATAGTTTCAGGTGTACAGCAAAGAGATTCAGTTATACATATACTTGTATCTATTCTTTTTCAAATTCTTTTCCCATTTAGGTTGTTACACAATATTGAGTAGAGTTCCCTGTGCTATACAGTAGGTCCGTATTGGTTATCCGTTTTAAATATAGCAGTGTGTACATAATCCCACACTCCCTAACTATCCCTTCCCCCCTACCCTTCCCCCTTGGTAATCGTAAATTCGTTTTCTAAGTCTGTGAGTCTGTTTCTGTTTTGTAAATAAGTTCATTTGTATTGTTTCTTTTTAGGTTCTACATATAAGCAATATCATATGATATTTGTCTTTCTCTGTCTGACTTACTTCACTCAGTATGACAATCTCTTGGTCCATCCATGTTGCTGCAAATGGCATTATTTCATTCTTTTCAATGGCTGAGTAATATTCCATTGTATATATGTACCACATCTTCTTTATCCATGCCTCTGTCAACGGACATTTAGTCTGCTTCCCTGACATGGATTGATTTTGGTTGTTGGATTTATGGGTTTGGAGTTCAGAGGGAATGACTGATCTGGGATATATCTTCAGGGAGCATTGGCACAGGAATGGCATTTAACACCATATGATTATACTAATCACCTAGGGAGAGAGAAGAGAGTCAAGAGTGGGGTCCTGGAGGGCTTCCCTTGTTGTGCAGTGGTTGGGAGTCCGCCTGGCGATGCAGGGGACGTGGGTTCATGCTCCGGTCCGGGAGGATCCCACATGCCGCGGAGCAGCTGGGCCCGTGAGCCATGGCTGCTGAGCCTGCGCGTCCGGAGCCTGTGCTCCGCGACGGGAGAGGTCACAACAGTGAGAGGCCTGCATACCGCAAAAAAAAAAAAAAAAAAAAGAGTGGGGTCCTGGACTCCCGTTCCAGTGTTAGAGTTGGAGAGAAGAAAGAGATTGAGGAGTAGTCAGAGACGAAGGGGAGAAACCAGGTATAGCAGATATTGTCAGCCTTCTGTCCATATCTCCTTGCTCTGACCACTTCAGTCTCAATTCCAACAGTCAGTGGAACAGCCAGTCTCATTCCAACAGCCAGCCAACATCTATTTGCCTGAAGGCTTTCTCTGGCCACAAAAGCTTACTCTATTCACTTGTTCAGCAGGCTGGGAGCACTGGGGAATGAATGCCCCCAGGGTCCTCCCTGAACACTGACTGACTGGAGTGGGTGTATACATACATCAGCTCCCTCTCCCCTCTGTGGTGAATGCTCTCTGCTGCCCCCAGTGGTTTCCAGTGGGAATGAACCCCAGTTGACACAGGGGTAACTTGCTTGATGACCCGTGCTTCATGAGCTTCCTTTCCTTTCCTTCCTCATTTCTCCACTCTCCTACTTGTGTGTTCTGAGATCACCTCCCAGAGAAGCTTACGTCCTATCAAATCCTTGTCTGCTTCTGGGGGAACTTCAACTATGACAGGGGTTGTTGGTGTAGAGTAGGTGGGCGTGCAAAATCATGAGACTGTACTCATGTATAGTCATGAAATTTAACTCATGATGTTAAAGTGCTCAGCTCAGACTCCCATGTTCATTGCAGCACTGTTCACAATAGCCAAGGTCTGGAAACAACTTAAGTGTCAGGCAATGGACAAAGAAGAAATATATATAATATTATATACATGTGTGTATTATATATATATATATAATATGGTATATATACATATTGGAATATTATTGAGTCATGAGAAAGAAGGAAATCTTGCTATGTGTAACAACAGGTATGGACCTTGAGGTCATTTATGCTAAGTGAAATAAATCAGACATAGAAAGACAAATACTGCATCATCTCACTTATATGTGGAATCTAAGAAAGCTGAACTCAGAGAACATAGAGTAGAGTAGTGGTTACCAGGGGTTGAGGGAGGCGAAAATGGGGGAGATATTGGTCAAAGGGTACAAACTTCCCATTTTAAGGTTAAGGTCTGGGGATTTAATGTACATCATGGTATTATAGTTAATAATACTGTATATATGTACACTTGAAAGTTTGCTAAGAGTATAGATTGTAAATGTTCTCACCACAAAAAAGAAGTAGTAATTATGTGATGGGGTGGAGGTGTTAGCTACTGCTATGGTGGTCATCATTTTGGAATATATAAACATATTAAGTCAACACATCATACTACTCAAACTTGCACAATGTTGTATGTTAGTTAATCTCAATAAAGCTGGAGGAATTTTTAAAAAATTTTTTTTTTTGCGGTACGTGGGCCTCTCACTGTTGTGGCCTCTCCCGTTGCGGAGCACAGGCTCCAGACGCGCAGGCTCAGCGGCCATGGCTCACGGGCCCAGCCGCTCCGCGGCATGTGGGATCTTCCCGGACTGGGGCACGAACCCGTGTCCCCTGCATCGGCAGGCGGACTCTCAACCACTGCACCACCAGGGAAGCCCACGGTGGCTTCTATTGTTGCAGAGCACAGGCTCTAGGTGCGCAGGCTTCAGTAGCTGTGGCTCGCGGGCTCTAGAGTGCAGGCTCAGTAGTTGTGGAGCACGGGCTTAGTTGCTCCGTGGCATGTGGGATCTTTCCGGACCAGGGCTTGAACCCATGTCCCCTGTGTTGGCAGGCGGATTCTTAACCACGGCACCACCAGGGAAGCCCACTTATTGGTAATTTAATCAATGGATGTATGTCACTTCGCCTGGAGCAATGTCTGGATGTAGAACTAGAGGAGGTAGCTGTGGCCAGATCATGTGAGTCTTGAAAATGAAGATGGGGAATTTTAAACTTTACTCTGAGAGCAATGGGGAGCCATGAAAGGTCCCTGGGTAGAGAGGAAACACAGCCAGAGTCTTCTGTTCTGCTGGCCGGTGCAGAGGATGGACTGAAGGGAGAAGTAGCTGCATGCTTTTGCGATGGGTGAGAAGGATGCAGGTTGAGTTAGGATGGGGCAAAGGGAATGGGGGGGAGTAGAGGAGAAAGAATAGAGAAGACTTGGCAACTAATTAATTCTGGGAGAGCAGGAGAGGGATAACCATGAGAAGTTAAGCCTGGGCAACATTTGTACACCAACGTCAAAGTGATCCACTTCTTCCTTCCTCCTTTTAGGGGAGGGCAGGGAGGGTGCCTCTTCCTTGGGGCAGCAGCCTTGCCCAGCTCGTGGTGGGCACTGACGGCCACTGGGGAGAATGGATGGAGTGAGGAGCACATTTGTGACCACCATCCACAGAAAGAAATCATAATTAGTCCTTTCCCCACTTTTTTTTTGCCATCAGAGCCTGTGGGCTGGGGAAGCAGACCCTGGGGTCTCCAGTTTCCAGGAGGGAAAAACCCCACAGGGTGTTGACAGCCTGAGCCCTGGGGGGTTTGTTAGTGTCTGGGGAGCCCCTGGGACAGCAGCTCCAGGGAACCCCTGTATAACAAGACCCCGGTCCTTAGCCCCTCCTCTCTCAGGCAGTGAGCGGAGAGTGATGTCGGCAGGCACCGTGGGAGCCTCCCTCGGCCATGGTGAATATGGATTCAGGGCCCCTGGCTGCAGAAGCCACCCTGGTCCATCCCCAGTCCTAGCGGTGAAATCTGAGAATGAGTTGGTGGAGAGAGAAATGCCGGAGTGACTGAGCATTCAACTGAAAACAGCCAACAGGGCCGAATTTGGATGACATTTGCCCAAATTTTTTAGCCACGTTCAGGGCTTCCCTCTTTACTCTTCCTTCTCTCTGGACTGGGCAGATGCCACCTCCGTGGTGAGGACGGAGAGGTGCCTGCCATGAGTCCACTGTGCTCGGCGTGTGTCCGCCCCAGCATTCCCTGAGATGAACAGAATCTCCTCTCATCCTGCCTGAACTGATCCCCCCCCCCCCCCCCCCGCCCCCTCATACAGCTTTGCCAGCTCCCACACCCTGCTCTTTCTTCCACACCCGTATCTAACCCATCAGGAAATTCAGTGGACTCCACCTGCACAACCTGTCCAGAATCGGCCACCTCTCACCACCTCCGTGGCCCCCACCCACCATCACTCACCTGGAACAGCTCAGCCACCTCCTCCTTGGTCTCTTGGCTGTCATCCATGTCCCCCCACATTCTGTTATCCCACAGCAGCCAGAGAGCACCTGGGAGCCTCTGAGTCAGGTCATGTCCTTCCTCTGCTCAGAATCCTCTGTGGCTCCCATATCACTTGGTATAAAAGCCAAAGTCCTCGCTCTGACCCACAAGACACGCTCAGCGCAGTCACCTCTCTGCCCTCACCTCCTTCCTCCACCTCAATCACTCCCTCTATCTCCCTGTTTGTCCTTGCGGTTCTTGTTCCAGGCACAGTCTGGCCCCAGGGCCTTTGCATGGGCTGTTGCCTCTACCTGAAATGCTCTTCCCCATGCAATTTCTTGACTGATTTCCTAATTTCTTTCAAGCATGAATTTGGGGCCTTTGCCAAACTGGGACAAGCCTCCCTGGTCCATTCCCAGCCCTCAAGGTGAGATCTGAAAATAAGGAGGGGAAACAAGAAATTTCAGAGCAACTGAGCATTAAACCTCAGCAAGTCCTTTTCTGACGGTCTTATGTAAAATTGCAGCCCTCCTCAGACCCCTCAATTACCCCCTAAGTTCTCTGCTTTTTCTTTTTCTGTAGCACTGTCTTCCAACATACGGTCTCACTTATTTAGTTATCATGTTCATTGCTTATTTCCTGATTCACTTCCCTAGAGCCTTTTGCTCCTCCAAAGCTGGGATCTCTGCCCATTTAATTCCCTGCTGTGTCCTTAGTGTCCAGAGCAGTGCCTGGCACAGAACTGATGCTCAATGAATGTGTATAGCATGAAAGGTGAGCCTGCAAAACTTGCAGCCCTTAAGCACAGCCTCCAGAGACGGACTCCTGGCTTCAAATCTTGGTACCATCAATATGAGAATGTGAGCAGATGATCCCCTCTATGTTCTGCTTCCCCAGCAGTTCAAAGCCGAGAATAATGATCCCAGCTATCCTTGCAAGGAGTCTGAGACCAAAGGATTCATACCATTGTTTAGGGAATCTCACTATTATCTGTAAGCTCAGAGGATCAATATCTACTTGCACAAATGAGGCTCAGAGGGGCAAAGCCAGCTACCCAGGGTCACATTGCTCCTAGTTAGTGAAGGTGCCAGTATTTAAACACAGGTCTTTCTGATTCCAGAGCTCAATTTTGTTGTCTCTGCCTGTCACTGTCTTGAGCACAGGATTTCTGCTTTATGTAATGGGGATTTTTATCAGTTAGTGACCTCCCTATCACTGGAGGCAGGTAAGTAGAGGCTGGATAATTGAGGTCGAGGAGACTCCTACACTGAGTGTATGTTGAGGGGTGTTTCCTTCCCAATTCACCTATTCATGAGGCCCAAGAAAGGCTGACATTCCTGGAGGAAGCTTGTGTTAATATTATGAAGGGCCCCTTCCCCATGTGGCAACTGCAGTTGGGAGTCCATCAACTTGGTCTCGACTTCTCCCTCTAAAAAGCATCAACTCACTCGAAAATTCCTCTAATTCCCTTAGGTCCCCACACATGCTTCCTGTGATCTTCCTAAAAAGTCTTCCTCATGGCTTGCCAGGGAGCCAAGTCACCCACTTATTTGCAGTTTTTACTAGACATTTGCTCTTCAGATCATATATTGAAAATGTTCATCACAAATGGCGTTAGCATATTTTGTATTTCAAAGGGAACCTCTTTATCTCTACCCTTAGCTTCCTTTTTCCAAACCAGATGCATTAAACTTCTTTAAGAACAATAAAAAATATTTACCCAGAGGAAAAAAAAATCCCTCTAAGAAATGTTATTTTTCTGTTTACAAAAATCCCCATTCGATGTAGGAAAATTGGGACATACAAAAAAGAATAAAAAACACATGCATTTGTAGTGAGTCAATTAGGATTTGATTGTTTTGTTACACATTTCTCAGAAAACACATAAATGAGAATTCTTCTCATGTCATCAATTATTCTCAAAGATGTGACCTTTTTTTTTTTGCGGTACGCGGGCCTCTCACTGTTGTGGCCTCTCCCGTTGCGGAGCACAGGCTCTGGACGCGCAGGCTCAGCAGCCATGGCTCACGGGCCCAGCCGCTCCGCAGTATGTGGGATTTTCCCGGACCGGGGCACGAACCCGCGTCCCCTGCATCGGCAGGCGGACTCTCAACCACTGCGCTACCAGGGAAGCCCAAAGATGTGACTTTAATGATAGTCCATCTTCTCTCCTATTAAAGTTTTAGGGGGTTTTCCCCTCTTAATGATTTGTAAGGGCATTTTATTGAACACTTACGTTGTTTCTTTTTTTTTTAACTTTAAATAATGCTACTATGAATATCCTTGTACCTGGTGCCAGATAATTTCTTTATGAGAAAAATCTAGAAGCAGAATTATAGAACCAAAGTAGGACTTCAGATAAATGACAAATTGCATGTTCCTGCAACCAGCAATGTAAAGATGACAGTAGACGGCCTCGTTCTGCACACACTCATTAACACCCAGCACTCATTTTCCTCTTTAATCTTTGCCAATTGGATAATTTAAAAAAATTTAGGTCTATTTAGGTCTTTTGCCCATTTTTTGATTGTTTTTTTTTTTGATATTGAGCAGTATGAGCTGTTTGTATATTTTGGAAATTAAGCCCTTGTCAGTTGTGTCATTTGCAAATATTTTCTCCCAGTCTGTATGTTGTCTTTTCATTTTGTTTATGGTTTTCTTTGCTGTGCAAAAGAAGAGTCAAAGATTTTTTAGGGCCACAACATTTTCTAGTTTATGATTTGCCTATACGTTTACTTCAATTTAACAATGTTTTGTGATATTCAGAAATTACACTTTTTTAGCGGTCATAATCCAACTACATTTTTTCCTATGTGAAGTCTTCCAGCTAATTGAATTTCTATAATTCTCACTATATAAAGGCTCTGATGTTCTTTCTGATGCAGTTTAATTTGAAATAAAAAAGTCTCTTTCAGACACATGCTCTGGGCATCTCTGTCAAGTGTGCCTTTTCTTAGATCTAGATTTCTTAAGTGGAGTCTGAGATTCTTAGCTTTGGAGTTTCATTTTGCTTTATTTAGTTTTTGAAGATTTCAGGTCAGGCTTCGCTTTTTTTTCTCAGTGTGAATCCCTCAGAGGACCTCACTGGAATTTCCCTAAGTTGAATATTCTTTTAGTTTTATTTGTGCTGGATCAGGTGTTGGCAAACTATAGCCTGAGGGCCAAATCTGGCCCCCTGCCTGTTTTTGTAAATAAAGTTTTATTGAAACAGTCATGGACACGTATACATTATCTGTGGTTGATTTCACACTAGATGGGCAGAGCTGAGCAGTTGTGACAGAGATCGTACAGCTCAAATGGCCTAAAATAGTCATTATCTGGCCTTTTACAGAAAAAGTTTGCACCGCTGGCTTGATCAACAGGGCTGCCTACTTCCTGCTTCCTGGTTTTTCTTTCTTCATGAAAAATGGGCATCCCTTCCTCACTTTTTGCACCTGTTAAGTTCTTTGATGGTCCTGACTAGTCTTTATAAACAGAATGTCTTTGGACTTGACCAAGCACATTTTTGTTGTTTTTCTCTACTTTATATATTCTCAGAACTATAATAATAATAATCTAAAATTTATTTTTCACAAATTAAAATTTCAACAAACTTCCAAAACATTTAAAGGGTCATTCTCAATTTCTCTCCTTCCATTGCTGCAGGTGAGTAATTTCAGGGGCACAGCTATTTATTCTCTCCTAAGGGTCACCGGCTTGCAGATTACCCAAAATGCCACTAGATGGCGCATAAATCAGGACTCACCTCTCCCCCGCCTCTACCCATCCTCGTCTCAGAGTCGGTATTTCAGGATCTCAAGGCTGAAATGTGCTTCTCTCCAAACCAATTAACTCTTTTTTTTTTTTTTTTTTTTTGCGGTATGCGGGCCTCTCACTGTTGTGGCCTCTGCCGTTGCGGAGCACAGGCTCCGGACACGCAGGCTCAGCGGCCATGGCTCACAGGCCCAGCCGCTCCGCGGCATGTGGGATCCTCCCGGACCGGGACACGAACCCGTGTCCCCTGCATCGGCAGGCGGACTCTCAACCACTGTGCCACCAGGGAAGCCCCAAACCAATTAACTCTTGATAAGCAGGGAAAGATTACATTAGGACCATTTTCCAAATGAGTGCAAAATACTCAGAAACATTCCAAAATAGGTTATACATATTTTTCTGAGCTAGCAGGTTAATTGATTATAAAATAATAAAACTATGGCCAATCCAGGATTTTTACTAATGCTTCATTGTTTGAATTAAAATGGTCAATAATTTTATGGGAATTTCCTGGCGGTACAGTGGTTAGGACTCCGTGCTTCCACTGTAGGGGGCACGGGTTCCATCCCTGGTGGGGGAACTAAGATCCCGAATGCCGGCAGCGTGGCCAAAAAAAAAAAGGTCAATAATTCAGAGTTATTTTCCATTTAATTAACACAGATGTATTTATTAGCACAAGGCCTAGGGCCTGCAATACCATTAAGGGGCTCATGAAATTGTGTTAATGTCTAAGATCAGAAGAAATAAATAAATTTTTAGGGTGAAAATTATATTCATTTTACACCAACACAGTCCTAAAATGTAAAATTTTAAATTTTTATAAAACTGAAATAAATTAAAAAATTAAATTGTATTTAATTTATTTAATAAATTAAATTATATTTAAATAAAAATTTAAAAAATAAAATTTAAATAAAAATTTAAAACGATTTTTTTTCTTTGGCTGCTCTGCAAGGCTTGCAGAATCTTAGTTCCTGGGCCAGGGATGGAACCCCTGCTCCCTGAAATGGAATTGCAGAGTCCTAACCACTGGACTGCCAGGGAATTCCCTTTTTAAAACAAAAACAAAAACACAAAAACAATTTTTATGGAGGAAGGCAAAAGTGCCTAGGGCTCATGGAAGACTTGATGTAGCGCTGGGTATTAGGTCTCCTAAAAGTATTCCTTTGTTCATTTCAGATATCGATGCTACAGGCTTTGCCTTTCTTGGGTATTCTTTTTACACGGATTGTAGAGGACCCTGTAAATTCCTGGACCATATCCCCTTGGCGCTTATTCTCTTCCTTACCTGCCAGACTTTGAATTCCCTGTACATGTGGCAGGTTTGGAAGTACTGGGAGATTAATGCCTTCTGGTCAAAACTCTTGAGCAAGACGATTGGGGGCTGGTGGACAAACATCCCACTTCCCTTGTTGCCCCTCAGGGACCTCCAGCTGGGATTAAATTGTAGTGGTCCCACTAAAGAATGTCACTGGGGGCTTCCCTGGTGGCGCAGTGGTTGAGAGTCTGCCTGCCGATGCAGGGGACACGGGTTCGTGCCCCGGTCCGGGAAGATCCCACATGCCGCGGAGCGGCTGGGCCCGTGAGCCCTGGTCGCTGAGCCTGCGCGTCCGGAGCCTGTGCTCCGCAAAGGGAGAGGCCACAACAGTGAGAGGCCCGCGTACAGCAAATTAAAAAAAATAAATAAAGTTAAAAAAAAAAAAAAGTCACTGGCCACCGGGCTCTTCAAGAATTGAGTCATTGGCCACTGCAGTCACTGACCTTCAACATACCCTGAAAGGGTTCAGGGTGGAGATCAGGAATGAGGCTCTCTGTGCTCTGGGAAAACTGACAGAACAGCCCTTCAGATAGTTAGATATTTTCAGGAGAGATATTTTAAAAAATAAATTTATTTATTTTATTTATTTATTTTTGGTTGCACTGGGTCTTTGTTGCTGTGCACAGGTTTTCTCTAGTTGCAGCGAGTGGGGAGTACTCTTCGTTGTGGTGTGCGGGCTCCTCATTATGGTGGCTTCTCTTGTTGCGGGGCATGGGCTCCAGGACTGCGGGCTTCAGTAGTTGCAGCACATGGGCTCAGTAGTCTATGGGCTCAGTAGTTGTGGCTCGCAGGCTCTAGAGCACAGGCTCATTAGTTGTGGTGCACGGGCTTAGTTGCTCCACAGCATGTGGGATCTTCCCGGACCAGGACTCCAACCTGTGTCCCCTGCATTGGCAGGTGGATTCTTAACCATTGCACCACCAGGGAAGCCCCAGGAGAGACTTTTATGAATCCAATTTCTTACATCTTCCCATACTTAGAAAGCACTAAAATCATTAACTAAAATAACTGTGCCTTGTGACCAGCAGTAATTTTCTACGAAGAGGTGTGCTTGATCGCACATCCCCTTCTCCAGAATTACATATATGCTGACCTGCCCCCCACCTCTTCGGAGCAGTTGCTCAGAGCTCTCTGAGAGGCTGTCTCCTGGGCTATAGTCCTCAGAAAGTCCCCAAATAAAGCTGAAACTCACAGCTCTCATTTTGTGTGTTTTTATTTCAGTCAAAACTTTGATAATACACTTTTATTGTCTGTCTCCCTTCCCCACTCCACCACCCATGGCTTTGGAGATGAGGCAAGGATTACTTAGAGACTCTAAGAACTATAATAATTATGTGACATGATAGAGATGCTGAATATGGCTACAGTGGTAATCATATTACAATATATCAATGTATCCCAGGCCCTGGTGACCACCATTTTACTCTTTTTTTTTCTTTTTTTTACAAGTTTGGCTTTTAGGTTACACATACAAGTAAGATCATACAGTATTTTTCTTTCTCTGTCTGACATCATACTTGGCATGATGTCCTCAAAGTCCATCTATATTGTCAAAAATGGCACTATTGCCTTCTTTCTCACCACTGAATAATATTCCAATGTGTCTATGTACCAATCTTTATCCATTCCTCTGTTAATTGGCACTCAGGTCATTTCCATATCTGTAATTTTCTCGTCTGTTGAAGAGCTGCTAGCTGGGTGATATGAGGAAAACAGTGACCTCATTTCTGAGTCTCTCTTTCCTTTTTTTCTTTTTTCTTTTTTTTGTAAAACAGGGATGATTATCCTGTCTCACTGGTATCTGTTGCTTAGCAGAGCCTTATTAAGTTGTCCTATTCCATTTCCTTTGCTTTCTCCTCTCAGGTTCCAGAGAAGCAGTGGGAAAATGCCACCTGGCTGGTGACGGAGTTCATGCTGGTGGGCTTCTCCACCTTCCCAGGCCTGAGGACCACCCTCTTTGCACTGTCCTTCCTCACATACTTGGTTACCCTGAGTGGCAATGTCACCATCATCACCATCATACATGCGGATCGGACCCTTCACACTCCCATGTACCGCTTCCTGGCCGTGCTGTCCCTCTCTGAGACCTGCTACACGCTGGTCACCATCCCCAATATGCTGGGTCATCTGCTCATGGAGAGTGGAGCTATCTCCATCCCTGGCTATTGGGCTCAGATGTTCTTCTACCTGGGCCTGGGATGCACCCACTGCTTCCTCCTTACCCTGATGGGTTACTACCGCTGCGTTGCCATCGGTCATCCCCTGCGTTATTGGGTGATCATGAGACCCACAGTTTGCCTCTACCTGGGAGCCCTGGTTTTCTGCTTCGGGTCCTCGGTGGCCTTGATCGAGACCAGCCTGATCTTCTCCTCGCCCTTGTGCCGCAGCGAACGCGTGGAACACTTCTTCTGCGACATCACGCGGTCCTGAAGCTCAGCTGCAAGGGGAGTGCCGGCAAAGCGCTGGCATTCTTCTTCCTGAGTATCCTCGTGGTGCTGGTCTCCTTCCTCATCCTCCTCTCCTACACCTTCACTGTGGCCGCCCTCCTGAGGATCCCCTCAGCAGCCGGCCGGCACAAGCCCTTCTCCACCTGTGCGGCCCACCTCACCGTGGTCATTGTGCATTTTGGCTGCGCCTCCATCATCTACCTGAGGCCTGAGTCCAGAGGGAACCCGGACCGGGACGGCCTGGTGGCTGTGTTCTACACGGTGGTGACACCGCTGCTGAACCCGGTGGTACACACTCTGCGCAATAAAGATGTGAGGGTGGCATCGAGGAGGACCCTGGAGCGAAGCCGCGGAGTTTTAAAAATAAACACTCGTCCTAAGTTCCGGGTCTAGCTTTTTCATGAACACTTGCCCTGCCTGACACTCAGTTCCCCCACCTGGAAAACAAGGGCCACTCCCATAACCTTAAATGAAGTAGCCTGGGGGAGGCAATTTACAAAGAGTGCCTGAGACCCAGCATGAACTCCATAAAGCCTGCCCTTTCCCTTCGTTTTCACTTCTTTGACTCTGCTGGGTTGCAAGGCGGTCTGCAGCGCATGATGGTCACTAGTGGAGGGCGGCCCTGACCCTACCCGGTGCTGGCGGGCAGTGCTTTACCTAGCAGTGAACAGGGGTTGGCACCCGGTCCAGCATCCTTTTATTTTGTCTCGCTCAGAAGTAGTTCCCTTTTTTTGGGGTGTGTGTGTGGGGAGAATGAATGTTACCAACCAAAGGCTGCCTTTATTTTTCCTGTCACACTTAAATGATGTTTTCACGATTGTTGGCCACCTCTCTCCCCCTTGGGTCTTTTATTTCTTTGGTATATGATGGGGAAAGAAAGAAAAAAGGAAGAATTAAAATTTTTTTTATTGTAGTGAAATATATATAACAAAACTTTTTATCCTTTTAAAATTTTCTTCTTATTGTTGAACTTTATGAATTCTTTGTATATTTTGGATAACAGTCCTTTATGAGATACATCTTTTGCAAATATTTTCTCCCAGTCTGTGGCTTGTCTTCTTAGTCTCTTGATACTATTTTTTCCAAGTATTTATCACTAACTAAAATGACCTTATTATCTATTGTTTGTCTCCTTTAGACAGTGTAAGGTCTTCGTACAACCTCTCACTACAGTGTAAGGTCCAAAAATAACGTGTGTTTACAGTGCACAGCATGGAGCCTGGTATTTTGGATTCAGTTGACAAATATTTGTTGATTGAATGAATGGATAAGAACTGTTAATATTATTTAGTTTGCTTTATTCTTTTTGAAAATGGCATTAAGTTGTTTTAAGTTCTTCCATCTCCTTTTTAAAATTTTGAAGCTCAGTTTCAAATTACCACCATTTTTGTCTTCAAAATTAAGGATAATGGTTAGCCACTTACAAGAACATGAGATGAATTTCTACTATTTAATCATTTTTAAGTGTACAACTCAGGGGCATTAATTACATCCACAAGTTTGTGCAACCATCACCACCAACTCTTTCCAAAACTTTTTTCATCCTCCTAAATTGAAATTGTGTGCCCTTTAAGTAATGACTCTTCATTCCCCCATCCTCCCCATCCCTGGTAACATCTAACTTACTTTCTGTCACTATGAATATGCCTATTCTACATGTTTCATATAAGTGGAATCATAGAATACTTGTCCTATTGTGTCTGGCTTATTTCACTTAGCATAACGTTTTGAAGGAGCATCCATGTTGTAGCACATATCAGAACTTCATTCCTGTCTATGGCTGAATAATATTCCATGTTATTCACATGGATATATATATTTTTTGTTTATCCATTCATCTGTTGATGGACACTTGGGTTGTTTCCACATTTTGGCTACTGTGAATAGTGCTGCTATGAACACTTGTGTATACGTATCTGATTGAGTCCTTGTTTTCGATCCCTTTGGGTATGTAACTAGGAGTGGAATTGCTGGATCATAAGGTAATTCTGTTTAACTTTTTGAGGAATCACCAAATTGTTTTTCATAGTGGCTGCACTATTTTACATTCCCACCAGTAGTGTACTAGAGTTCTAATTTCTCCACATCTTTGTCAACACTTGTTATTTTCTGGTTTTGAAGAGTTTAGCCATCCTAATAGATGTGAAGTGAGTTTTGTAGTTTAGTAGTTCACTTCTGTTTAATTAAACACAGATGATGGATTGAAATCATCCAAAGTATCTTCTCTGACCACAATGGAATGAAATGAGAAATGAGTAACAGGAGGAAAACTGGACACTTTACAAATATATAGAAATTAAACAACACACCTTTGACCAATAGGTGAAAGAAGAAATTACAAGTTAGATTGGAATATACTTAAAATAAATGAAAATGAACGCACAACATACCAAATCTTGTGGGATTCAGCAAAAGCTATGCTCAGAGGGAAATTTATAGCTGTAAGCGCTTACATTAAAAAAGAAGAAAGATCCCAGGTCAGTAACCTAACTTTACACCTCAAGAAACTAGAAAAAAAGAGCAAGATAAACACTAGTGATGAGGCTTCCATTATAACAAGTGTTGGTGAGGATGTAGAGAAATTGGAACAATTGCACACTGTTGATGGAATTATAAAATGGTGCAGTTGCTATGGAAAATGGTATGGTGATTCCTCAAAAGATTAAAAATGAAAAATAGAATTACCATATGATCTAGCAAGTTGACTTCTGGGTATATATAGAAAAGAACTGAGGGACTTCCCTGGTGACCCAGTGGTAAAGAATCCACCTTACAAGGCAGGGGACGTGGGCTCAATCCCTGGTCAGGGAACTAAGATCCCACATGCGGCAGGGCAACTAGGCCCGCATGCCACAACTACTGAGCTCGTGTGCCTCAGCTAGAGCCTGTGAGCTGCAAACTACAGAGCCCAAGTACTCTGGAACCTGCACACCATGACTACAGAGCCCACGTGCCCTGGAGCCTGCGTGTTACAACTAGAGAAGAGAAAGCCTGTACACCACAACGAAGGATCCCACATGCCTCCACGAAGATCCTGCATGCTGCAACTAAGACCCGACACAGCCAAAAATAAATAAAGTAAATAAATAAATAAAAAATAAATCTTAAAAAAAAAGAATTGAAAGCATTTGTACACTCATGTTCATAGCAGCACTATTCGCAGTAGACAAAAGGTAGAAGCATTCCAAGCACCCACTGACAGACGAATGGATAATCAAAATGTGGTATATACACACAATGAAATATTATACAGCCTTAAAAAAGGACAGTCTGACAAATGCTACAATGTGGATGAATCTCGAGGACACTATGCTGAATGAAATAAGCCAGACAAAAAAGGACAAATATTGTATGATTCTGTTTATATGAGGTAACTAGAGAGGTCAAATTCATAGAGACAGAAAGTAGAACAGTGATTACCAGGGGCTGGAGCCGGGAGAGGGAGAATGGAGAGTTGTTTAATGACTGTGAAGTTTCAGTTTTGCAAGATGAAAAAGTTCTGGGGATGGATGGTGGTGATAGTTGCATGACAATGTGAATGTACCTAGCAACCACTGAACTGCACACTTAAAAATGGTCACAGTGGTAAATTTTATGGTATGTGTATTTTGCCCCAATTACAATTTAAAAAGTTATGCTATGAGAGGCAGGCAGTATTAGCAAGAGAAGTATTTCTTTGTCTTGTAAATATCTTGGTGCTGAAACACCTGAAGGCATCTTCCTAGGCAGAACCAGAAGGACTGGTGCCCCTCTACTCAGTGTCATACCACAACCACGCACTCCTCATATATAGAGTATCCTCTCTGAGGTCATAGCCTGATGAGTCAATCATTCACAGCATCTAATTCACACTGTTCTTCGAGCCCTGGAATGGCTTCTTGTGGCTGGTGACCCACAGACTTGAAAAAAAAACTTCCAATCTACATGCAAAATAAATGTTAAAGCCATAGTAAACCAAAAACCTCAGTGGAAGCATGGGAAGCCCACAGAAATCACTGAATTTAGCAATTAAAATATTTAGTTAGGCAGGAATTGTGAAGACTGCCATTGCTGAGAGTAAGGTCTTTGCCCATGGTCCTTGGCTATATCCTCTGGGAGGTTCCTCACTGGCCTCTCTTCCCCATCACCACTTCTGAAGCTTTCTCATTCCATTTCCTGTGGTATGATTTTAAGGACCTCATGGTACAAACTTGGGGCATTGTTTTTGTTTGGTTGTTGTTGTTTTTGGCTTCACCTCGAGGCTTGCAGGATCTTAGTTCCCAGGCCCACAGTGAAAGTGCTGAATCCTAACCACTGGACCGCCAGGGAACTCCCTGGGGCATTGTTTTATATGCCAGAGATCTTTTGCAGGCCAAGCTCATAGTTTCTCTCAAAAATTTAGTAGGTGTCTGGTCTTTTTTTCTTCAGGCAGTTAAATGGGCAAGTAACCACAGCCAAAGATTTCCGCTGGCATGGCTCTTTTTTTTTCCTTTTCCTTTTTTAAACTGTGGCAAAATACATACAACATAAAACTGACCATCTTAACTACTTTGAAATGTATGGTAGTTCAGTGGTATTAAGTGCATTCAGAATGTTGTGCCACCACCCCCACCATCCATCTCCAGAACTCTTCGTCTCATAAAACTGAAACTCTGTCCCCAGGAAACACTAACTCCTCATTCCTCACCACCCCCTGCCCCCCACCAGCCCTTGGCAGCCACCATTCTACTGTCTTTTCTTTATGAATTTGACTACTCTAAATAGCTCATAGAAGTGGAATGATAACAGTATCTGTCTTTCAATGAGCATCATGTCCTCAAGGTTCATCCACCTGGCGTAGTTCTTAAACCCGAATGATGCCCTCATTTATTTCCTGGCTTCTATACTTGATTGGACCTTGGCATTCTCTCGAGGATGCTGAGAAATGGTTAATCTCTTGCTATAACTGCCTCCTCAGGGCCACTTTGTATTGCTGCTTCCCTTTGAACCCCCCAAATCACCAGACTCAGTCGATTTAAATTGTAGTCTGCATGGAGAGAGACTACCTCAATATTGTTAGAGTCCCTGCTACCTCTGCTTGCCTCACTACACCTCTCTCTTTAACGACAGTGGCAAGAAGTAGCAAACAAATGTAACAAATAATCTGGCTTTTCCTAACCACTTCCCAGAGGGCTATAGACTCAGTAAACACAGTCAGCTCTGCAAGACTCACAGTTTTACCTGCCTGGTGAGGATGACTAGCGGCCCAGGTGGCGCTGTCTTTGGTTCAAGGAGATGGAAGCAAGGACTGCGGCCTTGCATCACAGTTTAGAAGGAGCCTGGTGCCTTGGGCTCCTTCTTAAAGGCTGTAAGAGTGCTTAGAAACACAGGCCACCTCATGCCCACTGAACCAGGGGGTCTGGAGATCTGGGTTCCAGTTTAGCTTTGAACCACTTGCTGAGACGTGGGAAGGTCCCTTTCCTTCTCTGTGTCTCAGAGGTCATTAAACGAAGGTCATTAAACCATGACACATGGTTTTTTCCCCTTTGACATTTTTAGACCCTGTACTTTCTCTGAAACTCATAAATATGAGGGTTGATGAGGAAAGGTCTGGTAAGTTCACTGTTTCCCAAAATGTGAAGCTCTTAACAGTAACATATCCTGCATGTGGCATGAAAGAAACCTTTGAATTGCACAGGCAGAAATTTATTCCCTTTCTCAGTTCTCTTTGAAGGCTGATGATTACTTCAAGGAAAAATTTCAGTTTGGTCCTAGTGTATCTTTTAAATACACTAGCTTTAGTTATTTATTGGGAATTCCCTAGCTGTCCAGTGGTTAGGGCTCCACACTTCCACTGCCAAGGGCCCGGGTTCAATCCCTGGTCGGGGAACTAAGATCCCACATCCCGCATGCTGCATGGTGCAGCCAAAAAAAATTTTTTTTATTTACATAGTGTGAGTGTGTATAATATCTGTCTATATACACGCATATGTATGAAGTTACATGTATAATTTTATTTTTAAAGCATCATACAGTAAAATAGACTTTTTAGTGTACAGTTCAATGAATTTTAACACATGCAACCACCACTAGAATCTGGATACAGAACAGCTCCATCACCCCTCAAAATTCCTCATGCTACCCTCCATATGTCACACTTTCCGTACCCCCTGGCAACCATTGATCTGTCCTCCTACACTATGGTTTTGTCACTTGGAGATTATCATATCAATGGAGTCACACAATATGTAACCTTTTGAGACTGGCTTCTTTCACTCAGCATAATTTTTTTTTTTTTTTTAGCAATTTAACATAATTTTTTTTGAGCTTGTGGGTAGAGAATGCTTTTCCCCTTAAGTTTTTTTTTTTTTTGGTCACGTCACGCAGTTTGTGGGATCTTAGTTCCCTCACCAGTTTTTGAACCTGGGCCCTCGGCAGTGAAAGCACAGAGTCCTAACCACTGGACAGCCAGGGAACTCCCTCCACCGCGCCCCCCGCCAAGTTCTATTGAGATATAATTGACATATGATATTGTATAAGTTTAAGTTATACAACATAATGATTTATTATTTGTATTTATTGTGAAATGATCACCACAGTATGTTTAGTTAACATTCATCACTTTACATGGTTATAAACTGTTTTTCTTGTGATAAGAACCTTTAAGATCTACTCTCTTAGCAACTTTCAAATATACGATACAGTATTGTTAACTGTAGTTACTACGCTGTACCTTACATACCCAGGATTTACTCACCTCATAACTAGAAGTTTGTACCTTTTGACTACCTTCATCCGTTTCCTCCACCCCTCACCCCCTGCCTCTGACAACCACCAATTGGTTCTCTGAGCATAATTGTTTGAGATTCATCCAAGTTATTGTGTTACCATATTTTGTTCTTTTATTGCTGAGCAGTGTTCTATGGTATGGATGGACCACGGTTTTTGTAACCACCTACTGAGGGGCATTTTGGTTTCTCCAGTTTTTGGCTATTACATATAAAGCCGCTATGAACAATCATGTGCAGGTTTTGTGTGACTTAGATTATTCAAAACCCCTTCTGGTTTCCCAACTCACTTAGAATAAAATTCAACATAACCACAGTGGTATCTGGATGGGCCCCCAAAACTACACCCTGTGATAGGCATGAGGGAGCCATGTGGTTGAAGCACAGGTCCATTCTTGAAGTGTTTCCAGTCTGGAGGCCCAGGCAGCACTGCTTGAGTTCACATTCTGCCTCTATCACTTACAAGCTGTGCAACCTTGGGTAAGTTCCTTAACCTCCCTGTGCTTCAGTTTCAGCATCTATAAAATGGGGATATTGCTAATACACCTCCCTTCCAGAGCTGTTGTGAGAATTAAATGAGTTCATACGTCAAAAGGGCATGGAACAGGACTTGCACATGGTAAGTGCTTGACATAAGATAATCACTATTTCATTATTGGCTCTGGAAGTTTAATTGGGCCCAGAAGGCCCTTCTAGGACATTTGCATTTTATCCTGTTCATATTGGCAAGGAGAGTGGGGTTGAGCAGGTAGGTGAGAGACAGTGGGGAGAGGGACTGGTTTGGAGACTGTTGGAATAATCCGGAGCAGCTCTTATAGAGAGGCGGGTAAGAGCCTGTTTGGAGTGGGTTCAAGAATAGGAGAAGAGCTTACGGAGACAGTAAGTATAGATGGATTTTGCTAAAAAAAGGAGCAAATGGACAGTCACAAGTGGAGAATGTGGGGCCATCGGAGGTTTCTTTTTTCTTTTCAATGGGTGAAATGAAAACCTAGGAATGATTCAATATAAAATAAAATTAACGATGGGGTGGAATCCTTGGAGGGAAATCCCAGAAGTTGACAAGGGATGGAAGTCAGTCTTGGAGGGAAGTAGGGCGCTCGGGACCAGAATTACTCCCCCTGTACTGATGGGGAGATCATTTTCCAGATGCCAGACGGCTGCAACGTGGTGAAGCCCTGGTTGGAACCGGGTACCACTCAGAGGGCCCATTCGCCTGCACCGGAAGCAGAAAAACTCCAAGCATCCGGGGAAGTGGGCAGGGCTTACAAGGGTAGAGGCAACAGCGTAGGCGCGGATACGGGAGAGGGGGCGGGCCTCTGCCTTCGCTGAATTGCGGTGGGATGGGAGGCAGGGCCTGGAGCTAGAGCGAGGGGCAGGGTTTGTTTGGGGTGAGAGTCCCGGATGGTGGACACTGGGCAGGAGGTCCGAAATCGTCCATGCTCGGCCAACGTGAAGGGGCGTACAGCACGCCTGGTGTGGAAAGCGGGCTGGGCTCGGAAGGCCCGGAACCTGTGGGCCTGCAATGCTGGGCCAATGGAAGGCCGAGGAAGGTGGATCGCGCCAAACTCCCGGCTACTGGAAGCCGCAGAGGGGCGTGGCCTCTTGTAAAAAAAAAAGCGTGAGGCCTGCAGTGCGAGCCAATGGGAAGCGAGGGAGGGCGGAGCTTGTGCAACGGGCGGCCAGTAGAGACAGGGCTCTTATAGGAGGTGCCCTGAAGCTGAGCGCACGCGCGTCGGGCCGGACTACAGGGCGGGCCGGACTACAGGGCGCCCCGGATCCAAGTGGGCAAAAGGGGCAAGGCCACAGCTGTCCGGCCCAGCCTGTTCAAGCCGCGCGCCTGTTCACGTGACACGAAGGGAGCGAATTCCTTTGGAGTTAGCGCCATTTCCTGTAGGTGAAGGTTAAAATGCCCCGGGGGTTGGAGAAGCATCCCGATGCAACCTGACCTCGACTCGAGGCCTGGGGTCGGGGGACAGGCTCGGGCCCGGGCGCTCGCTAGGGGGGAGGGGTCTGGCTTGTGGAGAGGGTCGTGCACGCTAACTTGGGGGCGTAGACGTGGGGTGGGCTCACCACTAGGGCTGAGATTCGGGTCCTTGATGTCAAAGAGAGGCGGGGCTTCCCGCCGATCCTTTGAGAAGTAGGTAAGTAGGAAAATAGCTATCTTGAGGCTTTGTCGCCGCATTGACCTGTGGTGACCTCGTTAGGTGGTTGTGGTGACGTAAGGGGGGTGGGCTGGCGTTGTAAGAGGTGTGGCCAGGTCCCTGAGAGTTTTGGCCTGGTCCGGAGCCTGGGGGTGTAAGGGGCGTGGCCGCGCAGAAACTCGTGCCAAGGGGCGTGGCCCGGGATCTGGGCTGGGAGAGGGGGCGTGCCTTCTTCTGGATAATTTAATTGTCGCGCCAACGTCCTAGCCCTGCCCTTTCTCCCTTAGGTGCCATCTCATGGAGACGCCCGCGGCTGCCGCCCCTGCTGGGGGCTTCTTCCCCTCTTTCCTGCTCCTGGGTTTCGCGACGCTAGTGGCCGCCTTGCTGGGCGCCGCTCACCGCCTGGGGCTCTTCTATCAGTTGATGCACAAGGTTCAGGGGAAATACAAGGGAGACGGGCCGGGGGCAGCCAAAGGAATGGACTTCCAGCGTTCTTTTCAGCTAACCCATTTTATAGGCGGGGAGAGTGAGGTCCGGTTAATCCAGAGGGACTGGTCGGGAAATTCTTTCCAGTATCCTGTCGCTGTTGCTGAGCTGCTTACGGGGCTCTGGACTTTGCCTCTAGGAAGAGGTCACAGGGAGGCTACACCTGCCTGGGCACTCAACCCCCCGCCCACCTCCTTCCTCAGGGGCCTCGAGCCCTTTTCACGGAGCAGTGCTCCGTAACACGATGGGGTCAGAGTGCAGAGAGCAGGCACCAGAGGACGCGGACGGCTGTGACTCTTTTGTGACAGTTGCTGTCTGCTGAGCTCAGCGCTTCGGAGGGATTTTCCCACGTACCCAATACATTCCGGAATAGATACTCTTGTTTCTGTCTTCATTTTCCACAAGAGGAAACCGAGGCTCAGAGAGGTTGTGTGATAGCTTGTGTTAGGAGACCTGTTTGGGGAAGAGCTGACCCCACAGACCTTGCTCTGAACTACTTGCCTTCTCTCTCAGAAATTTACCCCTTCCCCAGACCCTCTCCCCAGTCCTTCCTCTCCTAACCAGCAGCAACTTGAGGATGTGTGGAGATTTAAGGCAAAGGCCTCTGGAGTGCGTTGCTGTGCAGAAGCACTGTCTGTGTCAGCAGGCTGCTCCCATGTCAGGCACGTGGCGGCTGGTGGCCTGTTAACTGGGCCCAGTGAGTAGGAGGGAGTCTGGTAGGCTGGAGTCAGCAGTCACGTTAAGATGCCCTGATACTGGAGAGCAGGCCGTTCTGGAGTCCCAGCAGATGGCCCCTGGCCAAACTCCCTTGGGTTCTGTGGATCGACCTTCCCTAACCTCTCTTCCTGCTTGCTCCACCATCCCTGAGGCGGGCAGTGTTACAGAGTGGGGGGCTTTAAGAGCATTGGTTCTATGGGACTTTGAGTCTTGCTCAGGAGTCTTGATCTCTGTAGTTGTAAAAGGATATAACGTCAGGAGGATCTGATAAGATGATATGTCCTACTCTGAGCCAGGTGTATAAGTGTAATATGTGCCTAAGCAACACCAAACTTCCCCTGCCCTCCGACCCTGCCCCTGCCCTCCTTCCTGGGGGAGGGGGATTGTCCCTCTTCCCACCTGCCCTGGTGCCCGTGCCCTGGTCCTTGACAATCTCGCTTCTCCCCCTTTTCGGGCCCAGGTGGACAAGGCAAGCATCCGGCATGGTGGGGAGAATGTGGCAGCCGTGCTGAGGGCCCATGGCGTGCGGTTCCTTTTCACGCTGGTCGGCGGGCACATTTCCCCACTGTTGGTGGCCTGTGAGAAGCTGGGCATCCGCGTGGTGGACACCCGCCACGAAGTCACAGCCGTCTTTGCAGCTGATGCTGTGGCCCGCCTGACCGGTGAGGGCAGAGTGGAGAGGGCTAGGGGCTGGTGAGACTGGGATGTCTTTGAGGGGCAGGGTTTTTTGATGGGGGGGCTGGCCAGGAGGGTGGACACAGCTGTGACACGGTTTGTGTTTCAGGGACAGTGGGCGTGGTGGCGGTGACAGCGGGCCCCGGCCTCACCAACACAGTGACTGCGGTGAAGAATGCCCAGATAGCCCAGTCCCCAGTCCTGCTTCTGGGTGGGGCTGCCAGCACCCTGCTGCAGGTACCCTCTTCTTGAGGGGTGGCAGGGGCCCCAGGGAGCCTGGAAGTTCTCATGTGTTGACTCCCTGGACTCCTGTCTCCACCAGAACCGGGGCGCACTCCAGGCTATTGATCAGATGTCCCTGTTCCGGCCACTCTGCAAGTTTTGTGCTTCTGTGCAGAGGGTGCGGGAGATCATCCCCACCCTGAGGGCCGCGATGGCTGCTGCTCAGTCGGGCACCCCAGGTGCGGGGCGGGGGCTGGGCAGTGGTCAGGCCCTAGGGCCTGGGGGCTGGGAGACACAGCAGACTCAGCGCTCTCCCTGTCCATGCAGGCCCGGTGTTTGTGGAACTGCCTATCGATGTGCTGTACCCCTACTTCATGGTTCAGAAGGAGATGGCGCCAGCTAAGCCGCCCAAGGGCCTCGTGGGTCAAGGGGTCTCCTGGTAAGTAGCCCAACTCCTACCATACCCTCCCCTATCCGCTGGCTTCTCCTGCAACCTCCTGCTAGCACCCATCTCTCCTTTGACTCATTCATTGATTTGCACATCAATTGAGAGGAGCCAGCCGTGGGAAGAGCATTCCAGGTAGAGGAAATAGAATATGCACGTGTGCTGAGGCAGGAATGAAGTTGGTGGGTTGGGAAAGCAAAGTGGCCCATGTGGTGGCAGCAGGTGAGCAAAGGGGAGAGGGGCAGAGACTGAGCCCAGAGCAGCCAGCAGGAGCCACTTGGCAGACCTGGAACTTTGTTTTTAATTTGAGGTCCATTGAGAGGCACTGCAGGGCCTTAAGCATTGGCACGGGATACCCTGGCTTGGGTTTTTATTATGTTCCCTCTGGCTATTGCTGGAGTGTGGACTTTCGGGTCAGGTGGAAGCTGGGAAGCCAGGGAGGAGGTGTGGCGGTCACTGGGATGAGAGATGATGGTGGTCTGGAATCTGGGTGGTAGCTGTGGGATACATCTGGATGGATCACATACGAGTGCCTGGACCTCCAGCAGGCCAGGATAAGGGAACAATGTGTCCCTATGGGCCCATGACATGGGCACAGCTCAGTCTGGGACCACTATGGGACTTTTGAGTGGTGAGTGGCCAGGATGTTGGAGAGAGCAGGTCAGTGGGGCTGGCCTGGGACAAGCTTGAAGGTTTTCCTGGAAAAGCTACAAGTTTCAAGGGGGAGTTTCTTTCTGTTGACAGCGTAAAAAGGGTTCTAAGTAGGGGCATAGCCCTAGCAGAGGTACATGAAAAGGATCCATTTTTGGTCACCACTGAGGTGGGCCTGGCTGAAACAGGGTGCAGAAAGGAGAATCAGGGGTTCCCTGGTGGTGCAGTGGTTGAGAGTCCGCCTGCCGATGCAGGGGACACGGGTTCGTGCCCCGGTCCGGGAAGATCCCACATGCCGCGGAGCGGCTGGGCCCGTGAGCCATGGCCGCTGAGCCTGCGCGTCCGGAGCCTGTGCTCCACCACGGGGGAGGCCACAACAGTGAGAGGCCCGCGTACCGCAAAAAAAAAATAAAAAAAAGAAAGGAGAATCGATTTTCCTCCTCCTCCTCCTCTTTGCCCTGTGTCCCTTGCATTTGCCTGTCCTTGCCCCTCTGCCTTCCATCCCCCCTCCAAATATTTAGCGAGTGCTGATATGTGCTAGGTACCTGGATGGGCATGAACAGGACAGACAGGTCCCCGGACACGGGCGTGTGAGAAGCACCTCGAGGGCCAGCTCAAGGAGTAGCAGGTTTACTCACATGTCTTTTATAACAACCCTTTGAGTTAAGACTCAGAGGTATTATTATGCCCATTTCATAGATTAGGTAACTGAGACCCAAGGCAGTTGAATGACTTGCATGAAGTTGTCCAGTTTGTTAATGGCACGCTAGGATTCAGCCCGGAGGAACCTTCAATGCTTTATCCACAGAGCTGTGTTCATCTATCATGAGTGAAATGAAAGTCCAGAGAGATGGGTTCAAATCCCAGGACTGCCACTAACTAGCTGTGTTAACCTTGAACAAATGATTAAACCTTTTTTATTTCTTCCAGTTTTATTGAGATATAATTGACATACAGCACTGTGTAAGTTTAAAGGTTACAGCATAATGATTTGACTTACACATACTGTGATTAAATATATGACGTCAGCTTCCTTATCTGTAAGATGGACCAACGTTGCCTTTTCTCTCTAGACTGAGATTCTGTGATGAATAAAATGAGATTATTTTGACAGTGCAAAGCATATGCTGAAGTATAAAGGAATTAACCATTATTATCTTAAATAAGAATAGGGCTGAGTCCAGTGTCACACCAAGCGTAAGGCAAGGTGTCTCCCAACCTTCCTCCGACATGATTAGGGAACTAGCCCCCTGCAAGGCTGGCTAGTGCCTTGCCTTTTCTTGCCATGTTAGGGTTCCCCATGGTTCCATCCTTGGTCTCTTCTCATTTTCTGCGATCTTTACTCCTCCTCGAAAGGGAAACAGAAGCTTCAGGCTCTGACTAATTCTAGCCGGCTGATGCCCACATGCGTATTTTTGGCTGGATTGGGTGTCCTTGAGGGCAGGGCTGAGCAGGATTTATCTTTGTGTCTCCAGGGCCCTGCACAGGGCCTCATGGAAGGTCAGGGCCCTGTGACCCAATGAGTAAGGAGACATCAGAAGCCAGAGAAAGGCAAGGGTACGGACGATTGTTAATAGCTCCAATTAATCGAGTGTTTTGCAATGTGCTTTATATCCTGAGTGGCTAGATCTCTGAACCTTGGGAGAGATGTTCCCTTTTACATTTTTCAGAGGAGGAAGCTCAGAAAAGTTGGGTCACTCACCCACAGTCACACAGGAAGCAGTAGAGCCAGAACTCAAGCCCACCTCCGTCTGACCCCGCAGCCGTGGCCCCTGATTCTGGCACTCCATGCTGGTGGCACTTGGTTTTGAGGGTCTGTGTCAGGTTGGGATGGTCACCAGAACCTTCTGAGGGGAAACAGGCCACTGGGCACTCAGCCACTGGGGTCTGTCTGTCCCTGGGCTGTTGCTTTTGTACCTCTGTTCCTGTCCTACTGCCTTCCTGGTCCCTTTCCCGGCCCTTCTCCTCCTTCAGCTTCTGGAACCCTGGTATGACTCCTGGTAACTGACTCTTCCTCTCCCCTTCTCAGGTACTTAGAGAATTACCTGGCCAACCTCTTTGCAGGAGCCTGGGAGCCTCAGCCTGAGGGGCCTCTGCCTCTGGACATCCCTCAGGCGTCCCCTCAGCAGGTGAATTGCCTCTGTGCCCTGGCCAGGGACCCCCACCTGCTGTGTGGCTTCTCTCTGACCCAGTACTGGGGCTGTGATCTTGGGGGCTGATGGTGACTCAGGGGTGGCTATTTGAGCCCCACCTCTTGCCCCAGGTTCAGCGCTGTGTTGAGATCCTGAGCCGGGCCAAAAGGCCCCTTGTGCTGCTCGGGAGCCAGGCCCTGTTGCCTCCGACACCCTCAGACAAACTTCGGTGAGAAGCCTCAGGCTTGCCCTTACTGTCACATCCCTGGTCCCCTGGGGCCCTGTGAGGAGGGGGAGGCCCTTGGCCACACTCACCTCTGTTCTGCCTGGACGCCTAGGGTTGCTGTGGAGACCCTGGGTGTCCCCTGCTTCCTGGGCGGGATGGCGCGGGGACTGCTGGGCCGGAGCCACCCCCTTCACATCCGGCAGAACCGCAGCGCCGCCCTGAAGAAGGCAGATGTTGTCGTCCTGGCAGGTGGGCCTCATCCTCCCACCCCCCCTTTCCTTTCCCTCCCACTAGGCACCTCCCTAATCGTGTAACCCTGCCCCTCCTAGTCAGGTACTGGCTGGCACCCCACTCTCATAATCAGCCACCCTCCTACCTCTCACCACCCCCCTTCCCCTGGACCTGAAATTCAGGTGAACCCTCGCCAGGTTGCAGTTGTGTCCTGTGACCCAGCTTTACACAGAGATAGCGGGCACCTGTGGTACTTTGTGTACAGCATTTGCGTTTGTACGCGTTACACAGCATTTACACAGCACGTACACCTACAGCATATATACTTTTACATAAAGTGCTTGAATCCTGCCAGAGACATAATAGTTGTATCAGTTGGCTATTGTTGTGTAATAACCACCGTGAACTCAGTGGCTTAAAATGCACGTATCATTTCTCAAGACCCCCCTGGGGTCAGGTGGTAGTTTTTGTCATTTTGGTAGGGCTCATTCCTGAGTCTGCGCTCAGAGAGGCGGGAAGGCAGCTGTGCTGATCCAGGCTGGGCTGGCTTGTAACTTGGGGGTTGGTTGGCTGTAGGCTGGGCTAGCTTGGCCTCAGCTGGGGTAACTGAGTTCTTTCACTCTCCCCTACCTCCTCCATGTTTCTCATCCTCCAGCAGGCTAGCCTGGGCTTGTTTACTTGGTGTATGTTGAGAAACATGCAGGGCTTGGGGAGCAAGTTTATGTGAGAGGGAGAGAGTGGAAGCTGCAGGGCTTCTGGGGGTCTGGCCTCAGGAACGCATGCCATCACTTCTCTCACATTCTATGGGCCAAAGCACGTCCTGAGGCCAGCCCAGGTTCATGGGGTGGGGAGCTGCAAAGTCTCATTGCAGGTGACACTGGTACAGGGAGAGGTGAAGACCTTTATGCATTCAGTCTACCATGGTGGATTAAGTAAGGTAGCGGGTACTCCCCAGGATGCTGGCCCTTTGTCCACCGAGACTCTGTCCCCTACCCCAGGAACGGTGTGTGACTTCCGTCTGTCCTATGGCCGTGCCCTCAGCCGCAGCAGCAATATCATCATCGTCAACCGTAACCGGAAAGAGATGTTGATGAACTCAGACATGTTCTGGAAGCCCCAGGAGGCTGTGCAGGGTGAGCCCCTAGCAGCCCCCCACACATATGTGTTCTTTCCGGTTCCTCTCCTCCTGGCCTCTGCTGCAGCTGGCTTGAGCTGGGTGCTGGTGACCAAGGCCTGGACCGTGCCCCAGGGGGGCCCCGAATCGGCCAGAGACGCATATTTGGTCCTTAGACTGATGGGGTGCTTCTGGATGAACTAATGGTAGGGTGGGCACCGGAGGGAAGGCCTGGGAATGTGCGTGTGATCACATCCCCTGTCTGTACTCTCCCATGTCGCCTGCTGCCCTTAGGACCTGCCCCGAGGTCTCTCTTGTCCTGTTGTGGCTCCTCCACCCCTGTTCAGTCCTCTTCCATGGCCTTTCCAGGCCCTGCTTTGCCCATCGTTCCAAGGACGTTGACTCTACCCTGCGGTGCAGGCGAGAGGCAACTTGTGTCAAGCAGAGAAGTGGCACCATTTGCATTCATGTTTGGGAAGATCCACTGTAGCAGCTGGTGGGCAGCGAGTTGGAGGGGACCGGGTGGAGGCAAGGGGCCTGTTAGGGCAGGACAGAAACGATGAGGCCTGGAGTGGGGATGGAGAGGGAGGAGAAACTCAACTTCGCTGAGCCTGTGTGGTCATTTCTGAAATGGAGATGGGGAAAAGTACATCACCACCGGCTTGTTTACTTGTTCACTGTACAAGCACTCTGCATGCCTGGGTTGTAGAGATGTGCTTGGAGGATGGAGGTGTTTTTAGTGACGTGTTTCAGAGGCAGAATTGACAGGACTGCCTGATCTGGGGTGTGATGGGGAGGCAGGAGACAGAGGCTGATGTGAGTTTCTAACCCACTTTGTGCTCCCCAATCCTAGCTGCTTTGGCCTTGCTCTCCCTCACACCCCTGTTGCCCTGACTTGGTTCCGGCAGGCTCTGGGGTGTGTTTCACCCATTTTGTGCTAGGACCCCTCGGCCTGCTGCTTTGCCTCCTGCGCAGATGCCTGTTGGCTTCCTGCTGTCTTTGGGCCTCTGGTGCTTGAAGGGCAGGAGGAGGCCATCTCCCTGCAGCTCTTCCCTCTTCCTTCCCCAGGAGACGTGGGCTCCTTCATGGTGAAGCTGGCACAGGGCCTTCAGGGCCAGACATGGGCCTCAGACTGGGCAGAGGAGCTTCGGCAGGCTGACCGACAGAAGGAGCAGACCTTTAGGTGGGGGCTGGGTAGAGTGGACCTGGGGGGTTGCGGGTTCCCGGGGGCCCATGCCGCTGGCTCTGCTGACCTGCGTTCCTCCATCACAGGGAGAAGGCATCGATGCCTGTAGCCGATCACCTTAACCCGGTGCGGGTACTGCAGCTGGTGGAGGAAACTCTGCCCGACAACTCCATTCTGGTGGTCGATGGTGGGGACTTCGTGGGTACAGCCGCCCACCTGGTGCAGCCCCGTGGCCCCCTGCGCTGGCTCGATCCTGGTAAGGGCGGGCCTATGCCTGGGGCAGCTTGCATCGTCGGGGCCCCTTCACACCCACCTGCTCTTGGTTCTTCTAGGGGCCTTCGGTACTCTGGGGGTTGGTGCGGGATTTGCACTTGGCGCCAAACTGTGTCAGCCGGATGCCGAGGTGAGTCAGAGTGTGCTGGGGGCAGGAGACTCGCCGCTTTCTGGGCTGTGAGCCACCCCAGCCATCCTTGCTACCCCCTCAGGTCTGGTGCCTGTTTGGGGATGGAGCCTTTGGCTACAGCCTCATCGAATTTGACACCTTCGTCAGACACAAGGTGACCGGGTGACCAAGGGAAGCTCATAGCCTGGGTTTCTGGGAGATGTCATCAGGGGTGGGGTGGGCCGGGGAGGGAGCTGCTTGGCTCGCAGGGGTCCTGTCCCTGTCTTTGACCTGTGGCTGGCCAAGCCCTGGGACTGAAGGCTGTGGCCTGGCCTCATCCTCTCCCTGCAGATCCCAGTGATGGCTCTGATAGGGAACGATGCTGGCTGGACCCAGATTTCCCGGGAGCAGGTGCCCTGTCTGGGCAGCAATGTGGCCTGTGGCTTGGCTTACACGGGTGAGGGGCCTGGAATGGGTGGGACGGGGGAAAGCTGTTTCAGGCCCAGCTGAATGTATGTTCCTCTCCTGGGCTAGCTGCATGGTAGGCTGGGTTCTGCCATCATTCTGACTTGATCTCCCCTTTTAGGTTATCACAAGGCGGCCATGGGGCTGGGAGCCCAGGGCTTGCTACTTTCACGAGAGAGTGAGGATCAGGTGGTCAAGGTGCTGCACGATGCCCAGCAGCAGTGCCAAGATGGCCACCCAGTTGTGGTCAACATCCTCATCGGGAGGACGGACTTCCGAGATGGCTCCATTGCCGTGTAGGGCCTCACGGGTCAGTGCCCTTGGCTCTCTTCCCACCCCTGGACTGTGCCAAGCTGGTTTCTCATCCTTGCTTGCCCTGGGCCTATCCCATGAGGCCCAGTGACCCTAGAACCCTCCCTGAGGACAAGGAGGGGCTGGAGGGCTCAGAGCTCAGAGAGGCTCCTTGGCAGCACTGGAGAGCCCTTGGGCCTTTTTCTTTGTGGGCTCAGCTGTGTCCTTTCTCCCCTTCTCTCTTACACATTGAATAAACCACCTCTGGTCCATGTGGGCCCAAGTACTCATCCCAGAACCTGTGCATACTGATTTATTGTCCACAAAGATGGAAGTGAGGGAAAGAGGGAGGAGACAGGAGGGGACCCTACTCTCCCACTGGAACTCTGGGGCTCACTGAGGCACCATTACTGGAGATTTCAGGGTGCCTGGGCACTGCAAACTCTTTCCCCGCTCTGTGGTCCCTGAAAGAGCCCCACATGCCTGTTCTAGACATGTCCATGCACACTAGTCCTCACACACAGACACACACGCACGGAGGCAATAAATATGTTCCGTACCAAAATGCCCCCAGCCTGACACTTCAGGTGGGGCCCCTCCGAAAGGGAGGTCTTATAAGTGCTCAATTTGTTCAGGAATGGGGAGGAAGAATTGGGGAGGGGAAGGGCCATACTCTGCTATCTACTTTTGCTGGTTTGAGGCAATTATGGGGTTTTCCTCGGAAAAGAGAGTGGGGAAACCAGCTGTTTTCCTATAAGCCTCAGGCTGCTCCTATCCAGCCAGAGCCCAGGATAGGGGCTTTCCCCCACCCTGCCTCAAACAGTACCTCATGATAGTCCTTGGGCCCGCCGAGGGAGAAGCAGAGTGCAGTGCTCAAAGCTAATACTGATTTGGTTGGCAGCAGCAAGAGGACTGAACTGGGGGGGTGTCTCACCATCCCAGGGTGATGCTCACAGTAACTGGCGTTTCCCTGGCTAAGGGGAAGCAAGAGAGGCCAGCCAGCCCTGCAAGCAGTGCCTTTTGGCAGCCGGGAAGAAGCCCTTGGTACTCAGAAAAGATGGCCACAATAGCTGGTCCCGAAAATTCCCAATCCCCGGCCTTCGCACCCAGTGCCCAAATGTTGAGCACTGGAAACGAGGAATGATTCTCAGCAATGGGTTGGCTGGTCACTAGGCAACTCCCCAGGAACCAGGAGCTAGGCCTGAGCTACAGGTCTGGTCCCCCTAGGTCGTTAGGGCACCGCCTTAGCAACCAGGAGCCCGGCCTTAGTAATCGGGGTCCGGCCCCGCCCGGCTCACAGACACACGTTGATCTGCTTGGAGAGCTCTCTCTCCAGGTCCATGATGAGGGCATCAAAGTCTTTGAGGTTCAGGTGCGGGTTGAAGGGAGCCTCGAAGTCGTCTTCGAAGTCGGTGGCGACCGTCGGCTCGCCAGCCTCTTCGTCCTCGTCTTCGCTGTCGCTGCCCGTCACGTGGTCGTAGTCCGGCCCGGACAGGAAGTCCCGCCCGCAAGGCAGGAAGTCCCGCCCGCAAACGCTCCAGTCACCGGCGTAGCGGTTGCTCGGCGGGCTCTCGGGGCCGCCCCGGCCGCGGGGCCGAGTCACCACTTCGGGGCTCGCTAGCGGCAAGTGCAGCGGCGGCTGTCGTTTGGGCCGCAGGTACGGGACCAGCTCCGGAGCCTCTGGGGGCCTGCGCGGATCTGCGGAGGGAGAGGGAGGGCTTGGATGATGTCACGCCCAGCGGTGGCGACTAGACCTCTGATTGGCTGCTTAGGTAGCCAGGCCCCTGATTGGCCGGTCGAAAGGCAAGGCCTTCGACCGGATCAGGATTTCACTGGCTGAGCTAGAACTGGTTGCTGAGGCAACCAGGTACCAGCTTACTCGGACTAGGGGGCGCGGCTTGCCTGAAGCCCGAGACTCTGATTGGCCACTGGAGAAAGCATCGTAGCGGCAGCCTGGCTACGATCGGCGGCGCGGGGGCGGGGGCGAGGGCCAGCTCACCTGGCCAGGCTTGCAGCAGGTAGTGCAGCACCTCGATGTGGCGCTTGAAGTCCACTGCATTCGAGACGCCCGGGCCAGAGCTGCGGATGCGGGGCCTGGCGGGTGCCTGGCGCGCCGGCAGCAGCACAGGACCGAAGCAAACGGCCAGGTTCTGCGGAGTCATGCGGTTGTGGGCGTGGAAGGAGGAGACAAGGCGCAGGTGGTCCAGGAGAAGCGTCAGTGTAGCCTGAGAGGAGAGGGTTGGGAGAGCATGAGGTGGGCAAAGCCGGTCCCCTGTCGCTCCTGAGGGAGACTAAGGCGGTTCAGAATGGGGAAACTGAGGTTCAAGGTCTCATAGCTGGGTGATGACCCAGCTAAGACTTAACCATTAGGTATTAGTATTATGATCCCATTTTGCTGGAGGGGAGACCGAAGCGAAAGGTAACTCAAGTTTGAAATGGCAGAACTTGGGCTTGAGCCTACTCCTCTGTGTGTTAGGCAGGGCTGGTATTAATCCCATTTTATAGATGAGGATATTGAGGCACAGAGAGGGTCGGGACTTGTCCAGGATACCACAGCCAGGAACTTCCCTTATGGTGGGTTGACACACCTGTGTTCAGAGTCTGTATTTTTGATACCTTCTGCCTGTGAAACCTTAAGTAACTCACTCAACTGCTCTGGGCTTTGGCTTCCATATCTATAAAGTGGGGATACTAATAGCACCTATTTTCTAGAATTGTAACAATGCCACACATTCATGGCCATCACAGGCCCAGGCATGGGTGAAACATTCTGCTGATGTCAGCCCACTCCCTGTCTTGTCTGCTCCCACCAGGCCCAACTCACCCTCTCCACATCTGGCAGGCAGCTGAGGAGCCCACGGGTGCCCTCAGTGCTGGAAGGAGCCCTGCTTGGGGGCTCTCGGGCCATGGCCTCCAACACCACCTGATAGAGGGGCTGGGTGATGAGCGGGGTAGGCAGCTCCCGCAGATAATCCTTGAGGATGCCTGTGGATACAGGGCCCACTCTGGTCAGGGCACCCCTGGTTTCTGAGGCTGGAGATTCAGCTGGGGCTGGGAGCAGGGGAACAGGAGGAGGATAGGTGCAGGAAGGTGAAAACAAGGCCAACAGAAGGGGTGAGGTCCCAGAGGGACCACAGGGACTGCCTTGAGGTGAGGGTTGAATGGGGAGCAGGCAGGAGAGAGAAGGGGCATGCTGACCAGTGATGACATTGATATCAGGGTACAGGTCCTCGGAGAGGCAGACAGCTGCACTGTCCCGCTCAAAGGCATCTCGAAGCTCTTTCTTCACGGCTGCTGAGCCACACAGACGGTACAGCCCCACTACCTGGGGGCAGGAGCAGAGAGATGTCCTCTTGTCAGGGCCACAGACTGATCAGGGCCCTGTGGGTGAGGGCCAGAGGCCTAGATCACAGTGGCAATGGGCTGAGAGGTTGGGGGCTGGCTGTCGCTTCACTGGCTGCCTTCCTGCTCCTCTGACGCCTGTCATTGGGGATCCCACCTGGCTGCCTGGACAGCCTGGCCCTGTAGACTCTCTGGATCACTTATCCTGGCACCAACATCCTTTGACTCAGGAAACTCTGACTCATTTTCAGCTTACTTGTCACCTCCTCTGGAAAGCCTTCCTTGACTACCCCAACCAGCGGGTCAGGTCCTGCTGTAAGCTCTCCCAGCTTCTTTGCTCTTATCCCAGCCACAGTTGTACATATGTGATTTATTAGAGTCATGTCTTTTCCCCCATCAGACTCTGAGCTCCAGAACGGCTGGGATCCTACGTTACTAAATGAACAGATGACCCATGAATTCTGGGCTAGGTGCTAGGGTCTGGAGGGAGCCGGAGCTCCTGCCCTTGTCTAGGCTGGGATTGGAGCCAGGAGTTCCCCAGGTGGGGTAGGGGGAAGCCTGGCCTCCATACCCTGGGTGTTCTGGGGAGATGTTCTGAGGTCTTGGGCCTAGCTAGGGTGGGGTGAGGGACTTACCCGTAGCCCTCGGCGCTCGATCTGCCCAACACACTTCTGGATGATGAGGGGCACCTGGCCCGGGGACTGTTCCCGCTCCACCAGCAGTGGCAGGGGCAGCCCGAAGACTCGGGGCTCAGCTGTGCCTGGTGCTTCCTGTTGCTCCGACAGGGTCAGCTTGGCATACAGCAGCCCTTGGGGCTCCAGGCGCACAGCCAGCTGCTGGGCCTCGCACCCTGAAGACACAAGGGGACCTCCTGAGTTTAGTCTGCCCCCATAGGCTCCCGTGCCCTGGTCTCTACTCCAACCCACGCCCCATCCTGGGCTTAGTACCCTGGGCACTCTGGAGGAAGGAGGGAGCCCTGAGCTGAATCCTGTGCCCTACACCTCCTCCCCTGCAGCCACGCATCCTACCTCGGAAAACCGTGGGCAGCAGCACAGTACCCTGGGCGCAGGGCCGGTGCCGCCGAACGCCGGGGTCCCACGCCAGCACCAGGGCCCGCAGCAGCCGCGCGGCCTCGAGTTCCAGGTGGAAGGTGTGGTCCAGCCGCAGGAAGTCTGGCCCCCCACGCAGCGGCCCCGTTCGGGCCCGGGCCACCCCATCCACCTGCAGCAGGCAGCAGAGGTCTCGCGGAGTGGCCCCAGGTGCCGGTCGCAGCCCCCCCAGCCCGTACAGGTGCAGGCTGAGGCGGCCCCAGAGTGCAGTGGGGGGCGTCCGGGCCGATGGGCCCACCTCATAGGGTCGGAAGGCGGTGGGCGACGGGGGCCCCGCTGGGCGCTCAGGAGAGTCGCCATCACTGAGGTAACCGGCCCTCAGGCCCCGTGCGCCCTCAGACACTGCCGCCCGCCCCGGGGTCCCCACGCTGCTGTCCAGGTGGTAACGGCTGATGACGGACCCCGCGGGGGCGGCTCGCTCACGCTCTCGGCCAGCCCGGGTGCTCCGCAGACTCAGGCGGCGCCGCAGCTCGGGCAGCTTCTTCATCTTCATTGAGAGCCGCCTGGCCGGGCCTGGGGACTTGGTGCGGGAGGCTTTGGTTGGGGGACTGGCGGGGGCTGCGCCTATGGGGAGAGCAGACCTCAGGGTCCAGAAATCTGGGCTCGGGATGGGGGTGAGGCTTGTAGTCATCTTGGGGGTCCCGGGGTGTGAGGCTTGTGCTCACCTGGGGAGGCCAGGCTCTCCTGCTCAGCTGAGCCTGGCTGTGGGCCTGGGAGCTCAGGTGCCGGGAGTCTGGGGTCCTCCTCAGGGATGGGGTTGTACCAGATCTCACCAGCAGGCTCCCTACTGCCAGCTGCCCCGGGCCCCAAGGTGGCCTCATCTGGTGGCTTGGCCCCGCCCAGCACCCATCGGCGGCTGCTGGGCTCCAGGCTCTGCAGGTAGGCACCCCGAGCCGGGCTCCGAGAGGCCTCGGGGCTGGGGGGCCCCTCTGCTCCAGCCTGGGATCCTTCCGGGGCCTGGGGCTCTGGTTCTGGAGGACTGGGCTCCGGGCGCTGGGCTGGGCGGCCTGGCAGAGAGCAAGGGGTGTGAGACTTGGCCTCCCACTGCTCCCAGAGCAGTCCCGGCCCAGGGCTCTTCCCCCAGCAGGAGAATGCACTCGGCACTGACACTCCACACATTCATTTGGAATGGGTGGTTGCAGGCCAGCAGTCTCATCTGTTACCAGCTCGCGGCCTCCTCCCCAACCTCCCTGGCCCTGGTATCCCAAACAGGACTCTGTCCCTCTGCTCTCCAGCCTCAGAGGTCTGGTGGGGTTTCTTTGGGCCTGGGCCCTGCATTCCCCACTCTACTTCCCTACACCTCTCGTTTACTCTGCATGGAGCCCTGCCCTTGTCCCTTCTCGCTGGGTGGCTTTGGGCAAGTCACTTTCCATCTCTGAGCCTCAGTGTCCTCCTGTGAAATGTGGGGATTTGATGCCGCCCTTCAGGGAGGCTTCGGGGAGCTCAACGTGGAGAGCACTTCATAGGCACTCATATCTTGGTCAAGTGCATAGCCCACAGTGGACGCTGCCTAGCTTGCTTGGAAGACAGGAGCAGGCATGACAGTGAGTGAGTGCCTGCTGGGTTCTCCCATACCTGCAGCATGTCACTCCCCACCTCCCTGCCTGTCTTCCAAACCCCTGCCACCGTCTCTCAGCCCAGGACTGACCCCCACGGTCAATGCCTCCCCCTTGGGACCTCCCCCTCCTGCTCCATCCTCCTCTCTGTGACATCCCGGGCTGTTTCCTGTGTGTGTTTGTGCGTGGGCACCCCTGTCCCTTCTCTCTGCTCTGGGAACCTTGGGAATCTTTGGGAAGGGCTGGGGGGAGGTCAGATCCATGGAGTCTTCTGCCCTCCCTCCTTTAACTCCTTCCTTTCCGGGACTTCCTGTCCCACGCAGCTCTGATTTCTTTAAGGTCCTGCCCGTTTCTTTAAGGACTCCCTCCTCTGGTCACTTCAGATTTCCACTCCCCAGGACTCTCTCTCTGGGTTCATTTAGTAGCATAGTCCACAGAGCTGTTAAGTCACTTCACTGGCACTGGGTAAATGACCCAACTGCTCCGTGCCTCAGTTTCCCCATCTGTATAAAGGGGACAGTTTCTTGGGGCTGCCTAAGGTTGGGTGTAGCTGCAGTCACTGGTTAATAGGTGAGGGGGGTGGGGGGTAGCCACCATGATTGATGCACCACCTCTCTCCCTCTGCAGGAGTACGCCCCCATCTCCCATCCCAGGTCTCCAGGGCTCAGGGTGTCCCCTGCCCGGCCTGAATAAGCCCCAGTTTCTAGGCCTCCCAGCTCCTCCTCCCCTGCACTCTCCAGGCGCTCTGCCTCGGCCCCATTTCCTGTCAGGGGCGAGGCCCCCTCCCGGGCCTCCCAAGGAGCCGAAGCGCTGGCATCCCTGGCCAGGCGCACATAACGGTCCGCGCCCCCTCTCCCCCCAGCCCGTTACTTTCAGGACCTTTGCGTGCCCCGGCCCCCAACCCCGGCCCGCAGGGGGCTCCGCAGGGCTTCCCCTGTCCATCCTTGGGGCCCCGGGACCCGCTTCCAGGCCGGGTGGGGTTCGGCGCCCCTTCTTCCCCACCTCCCCCTCTCACCGCGCTCCTTCGCGTCCGACTTTTTCCGGGGAAGTTTCTCCCGGCCCCGAAGGCGGGAGAAGGTTTTCCTGAGTAGCGGCTCGGCCATGCTGGGGCCCGGGCCGGGCGGAGTGCGCGCCCCGGGCTCCGGCCGCGCCGCCCCCCGCCCTCCCCGCCCCGCCCGGGCCTCCCCGCCCGCCCCCCGCCCCGCGCCAGCAGGAAGCGCATTCCGGGAATGCTTGGCCCAAACTTTTTTTTTTTTTTTCCCCTTCCCGCGGCCTGAGCGAGCGATGCTGGGAGATGTAGTCAGTTGCCCGGGCCGGGAGGGGAGGGAACGGGGGCTCTGTGCTACCTTCCTGGGCTCCAGCTCTGAATATCTGGGCGCAGTCGCGGGCCCTAGTCTTTCCTCTTATCCACCCTCCGTTGGTGATAGCCTACAGAAAGTTCTCTGGGGTTTACTTCCAAAATGCATCCTGAACAAATCCCTTCTCTTTCCTCCCATCCACTGCTCCAGCCTGGTGCAAGCCCTGACACCACTCGTTTTGATGACACCCCCTCTTCCTTAGTTTCCCGGATGCCACTCTGGTGCCTCCCTCCTCCACCCAGTTCTCCACTCCCCTTTCCCCCCAATTCCAGTTCCTACTGCTCTTTAACAAACTATCCCTAACGGCCGTTTCATGATGCTCACAGATGCTGTGGGTCAGGAATTGGGGCAGGGCAGAGCTGACATTGATTGTTTCTACTCCTCAGTTGGAAAGACTTAGAGGCTTAGGGGTGATTCAACAAATGAGGGGCCAGAATCATCTGGAGGCATGTTCACTTGCAGTTGATGCCAGGTGTGGGCTGGGACCTCTGCAGGGGCTGTGGACTAGGGCACCTCCACAGGCCTCTTGGTGTGAACTGGGTTCCTCCTAGCAGGTCAGTAGTCAGGGTAGTTGGGATTCTTACATAGCCACCCAGGGCTTCAAAAATGAACAAGGCAGGGCTTCCCTGGTGGTGCAGTGGTTGAGAGTCCGCCTGCCGATGCAGGGCACACAGGTTCGTGCCCCGGTCCGGGAAGAACCCACATGCCGCAGAGCGGTTAGGCCCGTGAGCCATGGCCGCTGAGCCTGCGCGTCCAGAGCCTGTGCTCTGCAACGGGAGAGACCACAAAAGTGAGAGGCCCGTGTACCGCAAAAAAAAAAAAAAAAAAAAAAAGTAAAAGGCAGAAGCTACATTATCTTTTCTGATCCAGCTTGGAATGTCACACTGTGTTACTTCTGGCACCAGATTCGAGGGAAAGGAACATAGACTCCATCTCTGTCAATGGGTGGTGTGTCAAGGTGACCTTGTAACATTCTTTGTGCAAGAGAATGTGGGGTGGGAGATATTATTGTGGCCATTTTGGAAAATTTAACCTGCCTCACTCCTATATTCCATTCTCCATGCTGTGCCCAGAGTGGACTTAAAAACCTGAAATCAGATCATAGCACATCCCTGCTGAACAGTCTTCCCATAACTGCTCACCCCACCTAAAATAAAATCCAGATTCCCACAAATAAAATCCAGCCACAACAAGACTTCTGGCCTCATATCCTTTGTTGTCCTCATGGCCCACCATGACCTCCTCTCCGATTCTCCTTCACATCAAACTGTTCCTGCCCCAGTCCCTTTGCACTTGCAGTTCCCTCTGCCTGGAAAACACTAGTTCATTTGAAGCTGCCTCTTTCTCATCCTTTAAGTCCAACGGCACTTCCTTGGGAGGCCCTCCCCTCCCTAACCACCTACCACTGTCCAGTCATTATTACATCACTGCGTTTCATTTCTTCTAACACTTGCCACAGCTTGAACTTCATAGTTCAGTGATTTGTGTTAGTTTATCTGTCTCCTTGTTCAGACTGGGGCTGACCAGGTAATACTTGTCTGTCTTATTCACTGCTGAATGTTCAGGTGGGAGATCAGGTGCCAGGTGATGGAGGCCTGTACAGAGGAGGTTGTGTGTGTGTGGTGATAATATGTCTTGGTGCAGATCTCTGTGCTTATCCTACTTTGAGATCATTGAGATTCTTGGATGTGTAGATTCATGTCTTTCATCAACGTTGGGCAATTTTGGGACCATTATTTCTTCAACTATTCTTTCTGTCCCTTTCTCTTCTCTCCTTCTGGGATTCCTGTTACGCATATAATGGTATGGTTGATGGTGTCCCACAGGTCTCAGGCTCTGTTAATTTTTCTTAACAATTTTTTAAAATAAATTTATTTATTTTTGGCTGTGTTGGGTCTTCATTGCTGCATGCGGGCTTTCTCTAGTTGTGGCGAGTGGGGGCTACTCTTCGTTGTGGCGCACAGGCTTCTTGTTGCGGTGGCTTCTCTTGTTATGGAGCATAGGCTCTAGGCACGCAGGCTTCAGTAGTTGTGGCATGTGGGCTCAGGAGCTGTGGCTCGTGGGCTCTAGAGTGCAGGCTCAGTAGTTGTGGCACATGGGCTTAGTTGCCCCGTGGCATGTGGATCTTCCCGGACCAGGGCTCGAACCTGTGTCCCCTGCATTGGCAGGCAGATTCTTAACCACTGCACCACCAGGGAAGTCCCTAATTTTTCTTGGATGTGTGCGTTTGGGAGGAGTCAGGTTGAGAGTGGAGTGCACACCATCAGATCCCTGCCCAGATGCCTTTGAGGCAACTGCCGACAGTGGAGAGAGAGGTCAGGGGTCAAGACAACACCTCCTCACAAGTTGAGGGGAAGGGCTGTAGGACTAGTGTACTTTGGGGTACTCTAACTCAGAGGAGCTGGAGACCAATGTAGGGGTGAGAGCAGCCCTTGGCCCCACCCATATCATGTCAGATGATCGAAGAACGCTCACAGGTCACATCAATATTTGTTATGTTTTTGGTAAACCCTTTGACAGGGTTTCTGTACTTTTCCTGTTGCATTTATTTGGCTACATGTAGCTCATTTAATTCACAGTTGGCAATGATTCTTTCTCAGCAATCAGAAATTCTTGATAAGTGAGAACAAATGATCTACAAACTGTATACAATGATTATGAATGCTAAATTTCACACTTTGTGAAGCTTGTACAATTATTCATCTGAATTTTGCTAGTTGCTGTTTGGATTTTGGAGTGTGTGTGTGTGTGTGTGTGTTTTCTTTCCTCCAAATATTCACATTGTTGGCTTATGTGCTATGCTTATGATTCTTGATGGATAAATCAGCCCCCAGCAGATACAGGGATTTGTTGAAATGCAGGCAGGGGGGTAGGTCAGGTTTGAGTGGAGCCCTACACCTCTGTGGCAGACAATGGAAGTTGGTGGATAAGTACCCTAGCTTCCTCACCCCTTGTATGGGGCGACTAAGGTGTGTTTTCCACACTGATTCTCAGAGGTCCCCATGGGATTGAGTTCCAGCTGCCCCCAGTGGAAACTTGCATATCAATGCACTCTTTACTGATTCCCTTCCCTTCCCTGTCTCACTTCTCCACCTCCCTTTCAGCATTTCCTATATCACTTTCCAAATAAACTACTTGCCCTTGAATACTTATCTCAGAATCAGCTTCTGGGAGACACCAAATGAAGACATTCTCTCTAGGCCTCAGTTTCCTCACCCATCCAAAGGGCAGAATAACTCCCCCTATTATCAAGGTTATGGGAATAGGAGGTGTTGGGAATGGGACATGTGTCTGTGGGCTAATTCCCCCATCTGCTACCTCTCTGGGGGTCCTTCGTTCCTGGGAAATGGAAGATGGAGCTGATTATGGGGAGTCTCCTCCACCTCCTGTTTTTATTCCAATTGTCCCCACACTGGAGGCTCACATACATCTGTTATCTTCCAGGATGAGGCAATTGCGGCAGCCTGCACAGTCCTCCTTGGTGGGGAGTCCATCCTCAGAGGCACCAGGGAAGAGGTGGCTGCCCAGAGATGTCCACTGTGGTGGCATTGAGGAACTAGAGGGACAGAGGGTGGTTGAGTTACCATGAGGCATCTTCCTGAGGCAGGATGTGGTATCACCTGGGAGGCAGTCAGAGGGGCGGCATATCTTGGCCAGAGCCTCCCAATGGTCCTTGGAAAAGCCCTGCCAGGCCGCTGTGGAGCTGAAGCTGAGGTACAGCAGGGCCCCCTGTTGCACACGCAGTACCTCCCTTTTATTAGCTCTGCTGGGCTTTCTTGCTGGCAAGGCCTCTGTGCAGGCCCTGGCACACATTTGGCAATTAGCTACCTGCAGCCATGTCAAGAGCTGCCCTAGTGCCCATTTGCAGGGCCTGGGGGTGCTAGCGTGGCCACCAGGGCTTCCCAGATGCTGGTTGTCCCAGAGGTAAGGAGGCAACCTGGATAAGAGTGGCCGATCAAATGGGGACAAGAAGCCTGGGGTGGGCAGGGCCAGGCAGAGACCCCGTGTCATTCTTTAGCTCCTCCCTCCTCCCTCCCAGGTCTCAGGCTCTCCTGCACATTCCAAAGAAAGGTCTGGCCCTTGACTGGCTCCTGGGATGTAGCCTGTAAGCCTCTGGAGTATCCTACCTGGTGAGAATCTCTTTGTATACCTGGGGGCCATGCCAGTTAATTTATGCTAACAGTGAGATTTATAGTGGGGGCCTTGGGCCACACTGTATCAGTTTAACCTCTGGAGGGGCCAGAGACTAACTAAGATGAGCCATGTCTGTGGCTGTTATGGGCTGAATTGTGTGCCCCTCCCAATTCATATGTTGAAGTCTTAACCCCCCAGTACTTTAGACTGTATTTGAAGACAGAGTCTTTTTAAAAATTAAAAAAAATTTTTTGGCTGCAGTGGGTCTTTGTTGCTGCGCACGGGCTTTCTCTAGTTGCAGTGAGCAGGGCCTACTCTTTGTTGCCGTGCGCGGGCTTCTCATTGCGGTGGCTTCTCTTGTTGCGGAGCACAGGTTCTAGGCATGTGGGCTTCAGCAGTTGCAGCACATGGGCTTCAGTAATTGTGTCTCGTGGGCTCTAGACCACAGGTTCAGTAGCTGTGGCACATGGGCTTTGTTGCTCCATGGCATGTGGGATCTTCCCAGACCAGGGATTGAACCCATGTACCCTGCATTGGCAGGTGGATTCTTAACCACTGCATACCAGGGAGGTCCCAGAGATAGAGTCTTTAAACATGTGATTAAATAAAAATGAAGTCTTTAATCCAATATGACTGCCATCCTAAGAAGAAGAAATTTGGACACAGACATGTGTGCACACAGAGGGAAGATGATGGGAAGAGACAGGGAGAAGATGGCCATCTTTGACACCTGGATCTCAGACTTCCAGCCTCCAGAACTGTGAGAAAATAAATTTCTGTTGTTAAAGCCACCTAATCTGTGGTGTGTTGTTATGGCAGCCCTAGGAAACTAAAACAGTGGCCAACCCCCAGTGAAAATCCTGGGCACCAAGACTCAAGGGAGCTACCCTGGTTGGCAGTACACTGTGTGTGTTGTCACACATTATTGCTGGGAGAATTAAGCACTGTCCACGTGATACCACAGGGAGGGGACAACTGGAAGCTTGTGCCTGGTCTCTCTTGGACCCTGCTCCATGTGCCTTTTACCTTTGCTGAGTTTAATCTGTATGCTTTCCCTATAATAAACCATGAATATAACAACTTTGCTGAGTTCTGTGAGTCCTTCTAGTGAATCATTGAACCTGAGTGTGGTCTTGGGGACCTCCCACTACACAGATTCATAGAGAAGGAAGTGACTCCCCAAACCTCTGGCAAATGTACATTTGGAAGTAGGAGCTCCCTTTCCAAGATCTTGGGCTCAAGCCTTACTGAATCCTTCCTCATGTCTTGTTGGGAGTGGCTTTCTATCCACCCTGGTGGTACGTTTTGTCCCCCAGAACCCCACATGGGCACAACTTGAACTGTTCCAAGCTGCAGCATGATCTTGGGAAAGTCACCCACCTCAGAGGCCATCCAGCGTCATGGTGGAGGGAGGGATCAGGTTTTAGGGTCATACCAGGTTGGATTGGAATTCCTCCCCACCCCACCCTAATCCAGCATGTGACCTTGGGACAGTCACTTTCCCTCTATGATCCTCAGTATATGAATCTCTAAAACTGCTTTAAATACCAAACAAAATCCCATATGGAGAGAAAGAAATGTTATTGTACTTTCATACTGTCCAGGGTCATTCTTCTCCTTCAGATCTAGATAAGATGGGCTCAAACCTCTTCCAACATCTTTGCTGAGATTTTGGCAGATCTCTAGATGATTACTTTCTCATGATCTCCTGTTGTTGCTGAATTAAATAGTTTCACTGTAAGCTCAATGTTCCTGGTCTATAGGATGAGGCACTTACTCCTCTCCTTGATTTCATCAGAAACCCACTCACCCAAGGCCCCTGGGTGTGGAATGGGTTTTACTGAAGTTTGGGAGAGTAGAGGGGAAGTTTACATTGCAACTGTAGCAATTTATCATTGACTGTTAGACATCTCTGTTCCAACCCAGCCTACCCGACCACCTCGTGTGGCATCCTATAGTCTTGCCATCACATTGCCTTTCCATCCATCCATCCATCCATCCATCCATCCATCCATCCATCCTCCCATCCATCCATCCATTCATCCATTTGTTCATTCATTCATTCATTAATTCACTCAACAAGTAAATTTTGAGTGGCTGCTGAGCCCTGTGAACCATGGAGGTGTGGCTCCCTGGCTCTCAGCTCACAGTTAAGTGGATGAAATAAACATTCATCAAAGAGTCACACAAATGAATGTAAAAATCATTGATATGGTGAGGAGAATGAGGGGATAATGAGCACCTGATGTAGCTGGGATAGGGAGTGGGTGAGGGGAGGCTTCCTTAAAGTGGGGTTTGCATTGAAATATCAAAACTGGGGAGGCATTAACTCAGGGTGGGAGTGGAGAGACAGGAGCAGCATATATAAAGGTCCTGTGGCACCATCTTTGTTTATCCCTTTCTTTTCTGATACTGGGATTCAGCTTACCTCACCTCTCACTTTTTAGTCCCTTTTGGCCTCCCTGCTGCTTGTCACTCCCATCTGTCTATACAAGGGTTTGCAGACTAGGGCCTGAGGGCCAAATCTGGCTCTTGAGCTATGAACGGTTTTTAAATTTTTTAAACGGTTGAAAACCAAAGACTACAGTTTATGAACCAAATTTCATGCTACTTTTGATAATTTTGTTTTGTAATTAAGACTTTCAAACCTAGTGCCCATGAAGGAAGACTTAGTGATAACCATAGGATTAACATGTCCAGTGAGACGTAATTTTAGAAAGCCCACATTAGACGGCAGATTTTAGACAGGATTTTCTGGGTTGCAAATTAACTAGAGTTTTTCTGTAATCGTGGAACCTAGACAGTTGATACAGAAGGTGGAAGCTTCTTCCCGATTTCCTCTTTGTGAGATGTAGTCAAGATATTTTGGTAGTTGTTATGTTTGGGAGCACCTGTTGCAAGGTAGCCAGCCATATTAGGAGAGGCAAGTATGTAGGAGGGTTTCTGGGGTGGGGGAGGGGAGGGGAGAAAAGGAGTGGACTGTCACTAAAACCCAAACAGCCAGATCCATTTCTACAATATGTTTTACTTTCTTTAAAACAAACAAACGGGGTTTCCCTGGTGGCGCAGTGGTTGGGAGTCCGCCTGCCGATGCAGGGGACACGGGTTCGTGCCCCGGTCCGGGAAGATCCCACGTGCCGCGGAGCGGCGGGGCCCGTGAGCCATGGCCGCTGAACCTGCGCGTCCGGAGCCTGTGCTCCGCAACGGGAGAGGCCACAACAGTGAGAAGCCCGCGTACCGCAAAAACAAACAAACAAACAAACGAAACCCCCTACGTGCTATATGTTATTGCTACAATTTGGGGAAGAGGAATGCACAGAAGGTAGATATTAGTTGAGAATCTTTCTGCATCATTTTGATGACTCTAATACATTTTTCAATGCAATGGTTAAAAAAAGTACTATATTTTGTGATATGTAAAATGATACGAAATCCAAGTTTCAGTGTCAATAAAGTTTCATGGGTGCTCAGCCACGCACCTTCCGCAATGTACTCTCTACCGTGGCTTCCTCGCTATAGCCTCAGAGCTGAGTCGTCATTGCAACAGAGACTGTATGTCCCATAAAGCTGATATTTACTCTCTGGTCCTTTACAGAAAAAGTTTGCTCATCCCTAACCCATGGTATAACTTAGCAGCAGGCTTGTTCTGAAACACCTGCCCTCCCATACACCTGCTCAACCCTTATCATTGTCCCCTCTGCCCTTTGTCCAATCCCTGTGGTGAGGTCTGACCACAGCTCCCTGCATACTCACTCTCCCCTCACTGTGGGCTCTGTCCCACCAAGAGAACGTTGCACGTGCTGTTCGCTCCCAGGGGATGATTACACCGGAGGTGGGTGGAACTGGGCCAGATCACAGCCAGGATCTGTGTTTCTGAAAAAGAGCCGCTTTTAATCCATTTTGTGAAATGCCACTATCGCCACCTGATGGCCATTTACTACAACTGTAGCTGCAGTTCTTTCAAAGCGTTTGACATGGACCATCATCCTCTCCAGGACCCTGTCTAGGGCAGGGAAAAATGGAAAATGCCCCAGATATGGTTCACTCATATTTCTGAACAGATGGTCTATTCAAATTCCAAATCTCTACAGCTTCCCTCCACCCCCCATCTATCCCAGTGATCCTCAAACATTAAGGCTCATGTAACTCCCCTGGGGTTGTTAAAATTACGATTTAGTGGTCTGGTATGACATCTGAGTCTTCATTTCTAGCAAACTCCCAATAATATTGATGCCTCTGATTTACGGACAACTTTGAGTATCAGGCTTTACTTTTTCTATAGAAAAGAGGTCAGCAAATCCTTCTGTAAAGGGCCAGATAGTAAATATGTTAGATTTTGCACACCATGGGGTCTCTATCAAGACTACCCAACTCTGCCTTGTAGCTTGCAAACAGTCATATATGATACATAAACTAATGGGTGTTGCTGTGTTCCCATAAAACTTTATTTAAGTGCTCTAAAACTTGTATTTTATATAATTTCAATCTGTCACAATATAGTCTTACTTTAAAAAAATGTCCAGGACTTTCCTGGTGGTCCAGTGGTTAAGAATCCACGCTTTTACTGCAATGAGCACAGGTTCGATCCCTGGTCGGGACCTGGGATCCTGTATGCCGTGTGGCGCGGCCAAAAAAAAAAAAAAATTTAAAAAAATTTTTACCAACCATTTAAAAATGTAAAAACCATTGTTAACTTGCAGCCCATACAAAAAACAGGCTGTTGGATGGATCTGGCCCACGGACTGCAGTTGGCAAACCCCTGCTTTAGGTACCGAGTTCTAGACAATATCGTGTGTCATTAAGACCTGGGGCTATGGGATGAGTCCTCTGAACCTTCGCTATGGCTTACTAGCAGCTTCACTTTTCAAGCTTCAGTTTCTTCATCTGCAAAATAAGGAGTTATATTACCTACCTTGTAGGGTTTTTGTTAAAAATTTAATGAGGTAATATATATAAAGGGCTTAGCCCTGTACAGGGCACATAGTAAATCTCAGCTGTCGATGTCATTATTGTCATTATTCTGAGACCCAGAAATTGAATCCACGCAGCTTGAATTCTTCAGCTTTTTCTCCAGTTGTAGCGCAACTCCCTTAACCAGAACACAGGGTAGGTCATGGGCTTGAGATGATATATCTGGGCATGGTCTTTGCACGACGCTGGCCCTTCCTAAACAAACTGTATTAGTTTGTTAGGGCTGCCATAGCACATTACCACAAACTGCATGGCTTAAGCAACAGAAATTTATTCTCTTAAAGTTCTAGAGGCCAGAAGACTCACATCAAAGTTGTCAGCAGAGTTGGTTCCTTCTGGGAACTGTGAGGGAGAGTCTGTTCCTTGCCTCTCCCCTAGCTGCTGGTGGTTTGCTGGTCATCTCTGGTGTTCCTTGGCTTGTGGAAGCGTCAACTTGATCTCTGCTTCCATCTTCAGATGGTATTCTCTCTAGGTGCATGTCTGTGTCCAAATTCTCCCTTTTTATAGGGACACCAGTCATATTGGATTAGAACCTACCCTAATGACCTCGTTTTACTTGGATCACCTCAGTAAAGACCCTATTTCCAGATAAGGTCACATTCTGAGGTACTAGAGGTTAGACATCGACCTGTCTTTTTTGGAGGACACAATTCAACCCCTACCACTAACTCTCCATGAGTTCCCGGCCACCCCATACACTGGTTGCTGATAGCACTGGTAGAATCGTATTGGGTTTGGAGTCAGGTGATGGACATCACAGGAAACACACGGACTCTGGAGCTAATCCAGGGCCAGTGTCCTCCCACTGTGCTCTGCGCACTCCCTGCTTCAGGACCACATGGAGAGCTTGCTAAGGATGCAGACTCCAGGGTCCAGTGCCAGGCTGTTGAATCACAATACCCATGATCCAAATGCCAGCATCTCCTACGTCCCAATCCGGGGAATGGGGTGGCTTTTTTATGCCAGTTATCCCCATGCAAAGTCAGGACCACAAGGCCCCCTGTGAGACTGAGGCTGGTGGCTGCTGATCCAAGAGCAAGTGAGCTAATCTCACCAGATCCTCTCAAAGTCCTCCCCCAAGTCACTTAGGAAGCACAGTGATGTCATACATGTGGCTAATACACATTGTCTTTATCAATATTAAAATGAGTGTAGCTAACCTTTCATTCCACTAGGATTATCCATGTAGCAACACTATAAGCCTGATACTCCAGAGAATTTAAGGTTACTCCAAAGTCTTCTCTGCTACTCTCATCTTTGGGGGAAGATAAACCATGGGGAAAATGCACATTCCCGTCCGGTAGCACTTCGTTCATCTCATATGACACATTTACTAAGTTGCTCTGTGATTATTTATTGACAGGTCTCTAACCCCCACCAGACTCTGAATGCCTTGAGGGCAGAGACGGGATGGATCCCTGTGTCCCAGGCACTCAACAGTGGTCCTGGAACGTGGTAGGTGCCGAACAACTATTCTGCCCTAGGACTGAGAGGGGGCCACTTTGCCGACCAGCTTCCTCAGGGCTGCCTTCATGTCCTTGTTCCTTAGGCTGTAGATAAAGGGGTTCAGCATGGGGATGACCACCCCACACATCAGAGCAGGCACCTTGTCCTTCTGGGAGGAGCGGGAGATGCAGGCTGCAGGTACACAGTGAAGATGGTGCCCTAGTTTAGTGACACCACGGTGAGGTGTGAGCTGCAAGTGGAGAAGGCTTTCCATTTGACCTGAGCAGAAAGGATCTTGAAGACTGCTTGGAAAATGGAAGTATAAGAGAAGAGGATGCACGCAAGGGAGCTGATGCCCAAGATGATGCCGAAAGGAAAGATCACCGGCTCGTTGGTGTGTGTGTGTCTGAGCCGGAGAGCTTCGGCAGGGGTATGAGGTCACAGAAGAAGTGGGGGATTTCAGAGCTGGCACAGAAGGTCAGTTGAGCCATGAGGCAGGTGTGCACAAGGGACTGGAGGTTGGTGATCGGCCATGGCTCCCCCACCAGCAGCCCCCACACACGGGGGCTCATGATGGCCAATAGCACAGAGGGTGGACAATGGCCATGAACCTATCAATGGCCATCACGGCCAGGAGGAAGCTGTCTATGGTCCCGAACAGGTGGAAGGCATGCATCTGGGCAAGGCATACAGAGGGGATGGCTTGGCTGTGTCCAGAGGTTCACCAGCATCTTGGGGACGGTGGTGGAAGACAAGAAGACGTCGACCAGGGACAGGTTGGAGAGGAAGAAGTACACGGGTGTGTGGAGGTGGGTGTCTGTGATGTTGGCCAGGACGATGAGCAGGTTTCCAAAGACGCTGACCAGGTACATGAGAGGAGCAGCCCAGAGGAAGATCTGATGCTCTGACTTTTCCAAGAGTCCCAGGAGGAGGAATTCTGAGACTGCTGTTCAGTTTTCTGGTTCCATGGACAGTCTGTGTCTACTGTGAAAGATAAAAGGGGAGAGGGAAGCGACATAAAGCTGGGAGTCAGAGATGGAGTTCCAGTCTCAGCTCCCTACAGACCCGTAGGTTCTGTGAAAACCCATGGAATCCTTACAGCTCCCTTCTGTGGATTTCTGTTTCCCCACACAAAACCATCCATGTTCTTCCTCCTTCCTCCTTCCTTCCTTCCTTCCTTCCTCCTTCCTTCCTTCCTTCTTTCCTTCTTTCCTCCTTCCTTCCTTCCTTCTTTCCTTCCTTCCTTCCTCCTTCCTTCCTTCCTTCCTCCTTCCTTCCTTCCTTCTTTCCTTCCTTCCTTCTTTCCTTCCTTCCTTCCTCCTTCCTTCCTTCCTCCTCCCTTCCTTCCTTCCTTCTTTCCTTTCTTCCTTCCTTCCTTCCTTCCTTCCTCCTTTCTCTTGTAGTTTGTTAATTTATATGGTAGTATTTAAGCAATATAATTGCAGCAGCAACTACAATCAGCACAATCAGGTTGGGGATTATTTAAAATAACTCAACTGAGCAGGAATGTTTCAGCTGGCTAGTGAGTAGCCCTCTGGCTTCAAGAATTCAGCATACTGGGACAGCATTCAGTATATTTTCAGGGGAAACAGAGATGTTGGGTGAACCCAGAGAGCTGGTTAAGTGGAAGTTTTATTATTTTTATTTATTTATTTTTGGCTGTGTTTGCTCTTCGTTGCTGCGTGCGGATTTTCTCCAGTTGTGGCGAGTGGGGGCTACTCTTCATTGCGGTGCATGTGCTTCTCATTGAAGTAGCTTCTCTTGTTGTGGAGCACGGGGTCTAGGTGCGTGGGCTTCAGTAGTTGTGGCACGCGGGCTCAGTAGTTGTGGCTCATGGGTTCTAGAGCACAGGCTCAGTAGTTGTGGCGCAAAGGCTTACTTGCTCCTCAGCATGTGGGATCTTCCTGGACCGGGGCACGAACCCGCATCCCCTGCATCGGCAGGCGGATTCTTAACCACTGCGCCACCAGGGAAGACCATAAATAGAAGTTTTAAAGAGAGCTTTCACAGTAAGAAGAGAATCTCTGGAGATTTAAAGCTCATGGCGTTTTGGAAGTATATTTGCTCTCAGCAGTAGCTTCGCAGGACAAGAAATTTTATATTTTCCTATGTTCTAGACAAACTGTCACTGCCAAATGAAACAGTTTTGCACCCTCAGTAAAATATACACTGTTGTGTATATCATGTCAAACAGCTGTTCAAAAATCTTATTCAAAATAAAAAGTCCCAGGCCCAGCACGGACTATTCAAAGATAAGCTGTTTCCATAACAACGAGAAAGGTGTGATCAAATGCCTACTTGATGGAAAGCAGAATCTGCTATATGTATATTCCTGGAGTTAATATGATGCAGAAAAGCGAGTTTGTAAAATAACATGCTGACATGAACTGATAAGAAAATATCGACTAAAGGAATGAACACAAGAGAACAAGGTTTAAAGAAATGCAAACACATAGGCATGTTTGATACTATTCTCATTCACCCATTTTCAGTTGCTAATGGATTTGATCCTAGTTTTATCTCCCCATCTATTTGGAAAGTCCCCATTATTTATTGGGACTTAGAGGCTTCATAGCAAAAGTCCAGAGAAAGCAAATCTTTGTTGCATTCATACAAGACCACCAAAGCCAGTTGCATTTGCCTTTCTAAGTCTCCATTTCCCAGTGGGTATATTTATCCTTCCTTTAAGTTAATGAACATTCATAGAGAACGTGTTAGGTTATAGGCACTGTCTCTATATACATGTACATATACATGTCTCTATGATACACAGATGATATAGAAAAAAAAATCAACCTGGCATGATTCACCAGGTCCTTGTGAAACCTTAATATTGTCTCTTTCCAGCAACGAGAGGATTTCCCTTTGCTTACCTCATTTCTTACCTGGTTAGGTCCCCAGGTCTTAAAACCAATTGCTGACAAGAACACATCAGAGGCATTTAATGACAATGTCTATAAAGTGTTGCGCCTTCTAAGGAGCCACAGTTTTTAATGTGCGGGTTTCACAACGACCCTGAGAGGGAGATGGTGTTGACCACAACTGACGATAAGAGCACTGGGGCTGGGGGGCTTCCCAGATGGCGCAGTGGTTAAGAATCTGCCTGCCAAAGCAGGGGACGTGGGTTTGATCCCTGGTCCGGGAAGATCCCACATGCAGTAGAGCAACTAAGCCCGTGCGCTACCACTACTGAGCCTGCGCTCTGGAGCCCGCGAGCCACAACTACTGAAACCTGTGTGCCTAGAGCCCAGGCTCTGCAACAAGAGAAGCCACCGCAATCAGAAGCCAGCGCACCGCAACGAAGAGTAGCCCCCTGCTCACTGCAACTAGAGAAAGCACGCATGCAGCCAGGAAGAGCCAACGCAGCCATAAATGAATAAATTAAAAGAAAAAGAGAGCACTGGGGCTGGGACTTTCCTGGTGGTCCAGACTCCACGCTTCCACTGCAGGGGCACGGGTTCGATCCCTGGTGGGGAACAAAGATTCAATATGCCACGTGGTGCAGCCAAAAAAAAAAAGAAGAAGAAGAAGAGAGAAGACTGGGGCTGAAAGAGATGCTAGGGGCACTAAGCCTGCAGGTACTTGGGCTGTTATTTCAAGTGAGATTTATTTTCACTCTCTCAAACTCCACTGCTTCTGAGTATGGCCACTCACACCCTATATGCAGCGGTGTTTCAAAGATAAACTCTGTGCTGTCAACATGTTCTAGGTTAACCTCTTCAATGACAAGTGTTTTAGATTCTTATATACCTGCCTTCCAAGAACATTGGTCTCTGTAAAGATTGAAGGTTTACTGAAGTAAATGGGAGAACACAGTATAGAGGTCAGTCTGTATAAGAAAGGTGACAGGTGACCCCAAGGTGTTTCAAGAACAAGGAAGAGATGCAAATACCTACTCTGAGCAACAGGACCATTGGAGGTGAAGAGGTGGTTAAAGGGGGGCTTCAGGAAGGTGAGCAGCACGAGCTCTTCCTTGGTAAACTCAAGAGGTCTCCAGCAGAGACTTAATTACTTTTCAAGGATTTTTAGAGTTGGGTTTGAGGCTTTTGTAGGGTGATGCTTGGATTTCTCTGGGATGCATACATTACTGTGAATCCCTTCCTGGCAACACATTTGCAACTGTCTTTGTTTGTTGACATGAAGTCCTTGGTTGCGCTAGGGCAGTGGTTCTCAGCTTTGAGTGTGCATCAGTGTCACATAGGGGGCCGGAGAAAACACCTATAGCTGTGCCCATGCCTCGGAGTGTCTGGGATTGGGCTTGAGAATCAACATTTCTAGGAAGTTCTCAGGGGACACTGCTGCTGCTGGCCCAGGACCACACTTGGAGAACCACCACATTGGAGAAAGGTGGTTTTTGGTGTCCCCCTACCACAGACCCTAAATGCTTTTTCTCCACATGACTAGCTAGAGAGAGCTTGACCTCTGTACCTCCTTTCCACTCAGAGGGTATAGAATTGGTCTCAGTCTCTTCTCCTCTCTCTCTCTCTCTCTCTCCTTCTCTCTCCATCCAGGAAGGGAAATAGGAAATTCCTCCTCCCCAGTCCCATCCAGCTCACTCCCCTTCTCCATCCTTTACTGACTTACCAGGATGGTATTACCAAGAGTATGGTCTTGGCATACTCCTTCTTCACTGGCTCCCAGAGGATCCTGAGGTCAGTGCTAAGCCACCAGGAATGGCATGAGGAGAGCACTCAGCTGTGACGGCTGGGGCGAGTCTGATGTCTATGGGGGTTGAGGGGAATCATGTGTTCCCACCCCAGCTGTGGTTGTGAACAGGGGGCCAGGGACACAGCAGGGTGTTTAGAGTTTGGGGGCTCTTGGGCGTTTCAGTCACGTGTCTTCTTGTTAAGAAAGAAGATGCTAATTATTTGGTTTGTATTCTTGCCACTTGTGACCTGTTCTCTGGGGTACGTGTGCTTTGGGATGATGGAGTGGGTGACAAGGTGGAGACATCACTAGGGATTCACTCTCACTAGATACCCCCTAGTGTCCCCTCTCAGCCCGGACTGAGCCTCATTACAGTTCCCAGGCAGGGTGGTCTGGAGGTCCAAGCCCCTCCCCAGGATGCTCAGGTGCCTGAATCCATGTCCTTTCACTCATTCCATCATGATGGAAACTCCACAAGGAAAGGGACTTTATACTGTTAGTTCCACCAATGAAAGCTCCTGGGAAGTAGTAAATAATAAATAAATATATGTCACATAAATAAGTGTATCAAACACACCTTGACCATAGGTCATGTGTTGTGCTTGGCACTGGGGTTTCAAAGCACGCCCTTGTGAAAATGACTTCTTGTCAGTCACAGGAAAGGATCGGTCTTCACTGACCTGGTGTAAGGCTTACCAAGGCCAGTTTTTAAATTATAATATTCCACTGTATATATGTACCACATCTTCCTTATCCATTCTTCTGTCGATGGACATTTAGGTTGCTTCCATGTCCTGGCTACTGTAAATAGTGCTGCAATAGTGCTGCAATGGGATGCATGTACCTTTTCAAATTATGGTTTTCTCTAGATATATGCCCAGGAGCGGCATATACTTGCTCAGTCATATGGTAAATTACTCAGTTATAAAAAAGAATGAGGGGCTTCCCTGGTGGCACAGTGGTTAAGAATCCACCTACCAATGCAGGGGACATGGGTTCGATTCCTGGGCGGGGAAGATCCCACATGCCGCGGAGCACCTAAGCCTGTGCGCCACAACTACTGAGCCTGCGCTCTGGAGCCCGCGAGCCACAGCTACTGAGCCCACGTGACACAACTACTGAAGGCTGGGCGCCTAGAGCCCGTGCTCCGCAACAAGAGTAGCCACCGCAATGAGACGCCTGTGCACCGCAACGAAGAGTAGCCCCGGCTCACCGCAACTACGGAAAGCCCCCGCACAGCAACAAAGACCCAATGCAGTAAAAAAAAAAGAATGAAATGCCATTTGCAGCAACATAGATGGACCTAGAGATTATCATACCAAGTGAAGTAAGTCAGACAGAGAAAGACAAATATCATATGATATCACTTATATGTGGAATCTAAAAAAAATGATATAAATGAAATTACCTGTGAAACAGAAACAGACTCACAGTGTTTGAATAGTTTTTTTCCCTGTATTTGTTTTAAACTTTTTATTTTATATTGGAGCATAGTTGATTAACAATGTTGTGTTAGTTTCAGGTGTATAGCAAAGTGCTTCAGTTAAGCATATACGTGTATCTATTTTTTTTCAAATTCTTTTCCCATTTAGGTTGTTACATAATATCGAGCAGAGTTCCCTGTGCTGTACAGTAGGTCCTTGTTTGTTATCCATTTTAAATTTAGCAGTGTGTACATGTCAATCCCAAGCTCCCAATCTATTTCTTCCCCCCACCCTTCCCCCCGATAACCATAAATTTGTTCTCTACATCTGTAAGTCTATTTTCTTTTTTATAAATTTATTTATTTTTTATTATTTTATTTATTTTTGGCTGCATTGGGTCTTTGATGCTGTGCATGGGCTTTCTCTAGTTGCTGCGAGTGGGGGCCATTCTTCGTTGTGGTGCGTGTGCTTCTCATTGAGGGCTTCTGTCATTGCAGAGCACAGGCTCTAGGTGTGTGGGCTCAGTAGTTGTGGTGCACGGGCTTAGTTGCTCCGTGGCACGTGGGATCTTCCCGGACCAGGGATTGAACCCGTGTCCCCTGCACTGGCAGGCGGATTCTTAACCACTGTGTCACCAGGGAAGTCCCTGTTTCTCTTTTGTAAATAAGTTCATTTGTATCATTTCTTTTTAGATTCAGCATGTAAGCGATATCATACCATATTTCTCTTTCTCTGTCACACAGTGTTCGAATTGTTGGTGGACTTTATTTTTTGGTGTTGGGGTGTCCATGTTATGACTTTCATTTCTGTTTCTCCAGTAGGCCTCTCTACCTCCTGGAATCCTTCTATTTTTACCTTCTCCCCAACTGGCTTTTTAAAAAAATTCTTATTTTATATTGGAGCATAGTTGATTATCAAAGTTGTGTTAGTTTCAGGTGTACAGCAAAGTGATTCAGTTATACATATATATGTATCTTTTTCAAATTCTTTCCCCATTTAGATTATTACAGAACATTGAACAGAGTTCCCTGTGCTATATAGCAGTGTGTACATGTCAATCCCAAACTCCCTAATTTTCTCTCCCCGCCATCCTCTCTCTGGTAACCATAAGTTCATTCTCTAAGTCTGTGAGTCTGTTTCTGTCTTGTAAATAACCCAGCTGGCTTTTTTTTTTTTTTTT